>NC_136789.1:21516890-21524390 GCF_951216825.1 Electrona antarctica | reverse complement strand
CTGTACTGTACTGTACTGTACTGTACTGTACTGTACTGTACTGTACTGTCACACCCGAAATCATCATATATACAGTTAATAAGTGTGTGTGTGTGTGTGTGTGTGTGTGTGTGTGTGTGTGTGTGTGTGTGTGTGTGTGTGTGTGTGTGTGTGTGTGTGTGTGTGTGTGTGTGTTAGGCTGCACAACAGCGAGACGTGGTGGTGAAAACCAAACCAAGCTATTTTCGTGCTCGGACAGACGGACCGAGGCAGGGACCCAGGGATCCAGGAACAAACATAGCTCCGTATAATGGAGTGGTTGCACCACTCAAAAATGATACATTTACAGGATTGTGCTGTGTACAATTATTTTGGGTGTAGAAGATAAACAGGAATGGCCTGTCCACTCCCCACACTTGCCACAGCAATAGTGTTTAACAGTCATGAACAGGAAAGCAAGGAGATGGTGGGCCGGAAAGGGTCTCCAGTCCTGGGACGCACCTAAGGGTTGGGGCCCTCTAGTCTAAAAGACCCCTACGTAGAAATAAAATCAAAAGACCGCAATAACAAATCATGTGATATAATTAAATACTAAGTACATCAGTTGAATGACTACAGACCACTTCATTTGAAGCATCTATGCAATCTTCAAATTCAAAAAAGCTATGGAGCCCAATGGGGCTAGCTAAGACGAGCAAAGAATTGTGACGTGTAACGTTGCTGACTACTGAGTGGTCAGTGAATGCTAAAGGAAAAGGGACATTTTCTACTTAACACCTATACTGTAGGCCTAGTTAACATTTCATGCACCTAGTTACTCTAACTGTAACAAATAAAAGGAAGCATCATAAAAACGTTTGTCTGAATTTGATCAAACAAATCCCTCACCTTCTCTCCATCTTCATGTTCTCTTCCATCTTCTTAGTCTCTTCTCCCCTTCTTTTCAATACTTTTACTATTCATCTTCTTCCTTCTTCTCTCCTTTGCATCTTGTGCCTTTAAAAATTAAATTATTATATCAGATGTGTTCTCCCCAAACTTGCTTTATTTATTCAGACTATATGTCATTCTGAACCATAATTATTGTACAACTAGAAAAAGTGCAGGTCTCCACCAGGTCAGGTAGGTTATTGTGGGCCAGCAATGTTCGGAATTCACCAATCAGTATGAAGAATCAGACGGATCCGTCTTAATCACTTGACTATAGAGATCACTGAATACCGATTTGTGTGATGTTTGGACAACATTTTTAGGAGTAATATAAAAAAAGGTCTCCAGAAATTGGCCTCCTGGTGGTGCTATAATAGGGCAAGGTTAAAAGGGTGGCATTTGTTCCTCAACATAATGCGAATCTGCGTGCAAGGTTTCACCGCAATCAGACGGTATTCAGGATGGAATATGAAAATTCAAACAGATCTGTCTTAATCACATAGAGATCATGTGCATCGATTTGCGAGAGATTTAGATCAAATCTGAAGGAGTAATATTTAAAAAAAAATGTTTTACATAAGTCTGCCACCTGGTGGCGCTATAAAAGGCAGATGTGAGAAATGTAGGGCAAAGGTTTTTCACCACCACTCCTGCAAACTTTGGAAGCCAATCTTAGCCAATCAGGATGGAATAGGAAAAATCTGAAAGACACGTTTCGATTAATGACTATAGAGATACTGTGTACCGATTTGCGTGATGGTTTGGATACAATCTGTAGGAGTACTATCAAAAAATGTGTTTTGCAAAAATCGGCCTCCTGGTGGCCCATGTGAAAAATTTGGGGCAGAGGTTCTGCTCTGGCATCCAGGGAGTGTGTGAGTTTTGCTGCGATCAAGCCAACGGTGCCGGAGATTAGCTGTACACAGATGGACAGTAGACATAGTCAGACACAGGTTTGTGAAAATGAAAGAGGTTGAATCTTTGGGGTCCTCTATGTGATGGCAGTCACATAGCACATGGCAGCGGTGGCCGAACCAGTGGCAGCGGTGGCCGAACGGATTGCGGAGCGGTCTTGATACCGGAAGGTCGCCAGTTCGAATCAGCGGTCCGACACGTTAAAATTACCACCGCTGAAGTGCCCTTGAACAAGGCATTGAACCACTACGATGAAATGTTCTATGAGCAGGGCCTGGCTGGAAACAAGTTCTTGAGCTTAGCCCAGATACCCTGGGTAAATATAGTCTTTTAATTTCATTTCAGTTGTGCATTCAGGAGTGCATCTCAAAATACGCCCATCAATCTACATGTATATGTGATGTCACTGTGTGACACACAGATACCTGGCATCCCTATTTTGGTATTTTCTAAAATGTTACATTTAATTAAATACACATTTTACTGCTCTATATAAAGTTTAATTTGGACAACTATTAGAATTAGACAAAGGAACCACAGACTCAAACTATTTCAAATGTTGGATTTCATGCAGAAGCTGACGTAAAATTTCCTTTTAAAAGTAATGTGCAGTAGGCCTATGCTAAATAAGCCTTTGCAGGTGCAATGATTGCACTGTGGATAGTCAGGGCGACTACTTAATACTCACCAAATCTTAATGAACACCGCCACCTACTGGTTTCCCTCTGTAACTACATGATGATTCCTCTGCGTTCTCCCAATAAGTAGGCTATCATCGTCAAGCAAGCTCACTGCAATAATAAGCTACTCAGTCTCACTGTCCCTGACGGACATTCCTTAACCAGAATGAAAGCGCAGAATCAGAAAACTGATGAAACTTTTCAGCTGCATCACGAAAAACACCTTTTTCGTTTTTGCCTGTCGCAGAATCACAACAATAAACTAATTCCAGTTTTGGCAATAAATATAATCAATTGTTTACATACACATTCATTGGCCATTTCAGCCGCGCGTGTCTGAGTGGATGACATTATTATTTCAACCACATTCAGCTGTCCTTTCAGAACCCCAGGAGGACTTGAGGAGGCTATCATCATAGATAGAGCAAGTGCTATTATCGTGTGCATATTTTAAACTGTAGTTTCAACTTTCTCAGAAAAAAATTGCACTTTGACAATTTAAGGACCAACTCGGGACATGACCCAATCTTCACCCACGTTAGCGTTGCATAGTGCGCAGCGTGGCGTGGTGCGGGGGTGGCTAGTAGGCTACTAGTAGTTGGGAGTTTGGACACTGTTGGGCGCTCTTGGTCCGTGGCAGACAGTACAGCCGCTCTGTTGTATCACTTCTCACTTTGTATGAACTAAACTGAACTAAACTCATCAGCATCGGCTCGCATGGAATGGAAATGCTGCCGGTTTTGGCAGTGTCTGAAGGCGTTCGGGACGTTTTCATTCTGTGCCGGGGATGATGCGATAGGGAGCTATGCGGTTCGGTCGTGATCTCGGTGGGGCAGGGGATGAGAGCAGGATGGGTCAGAGTCAGACTCCCGTCACGGTGCTCTCAGTCTCAATCCGGATTTAGACAAATCCGCAACCGGCTGTCGTTTACAAAGGGGAGGAGAGCTGTAGCAGCGTGGCACTCAGTAATCGGCTTGTCCAGGAGAGAGGGTGTTGCAGCAGCAGCCAGCAGAACAACGCAAGGCTCATTCACTTGACCCGGAGAGATATGATATTATACTGCACCCTGCTGCTTTTCTGAAGGAAGGGGGGAGAGAGAGAGAGAGAGAGAGAGAGGAGAAAGGAGAGAAACGGAGAGGGAAAGAGGAGAGGAGCTGAGAGAAAGAGAAAGCGTGTGGACTGTGGAGAGTTTTGACAGCCAGTTGACGGGAGTGTGGTGGTGTGGTACAGTAACAGTAGTAGGATAGGGACCTGGGTGTCTCCCCGTCTGTCGGCAGGAGGGTATAGCCTACAGTCTGAATTAAGTGACACCAACACACTCCACCCCAGACTGTTGGACAGAACCAGAGAAACCTTCAGGTCAGGAGCAGGAAAACCACATTCTAACACAGTCACAGCATCATCATGAGCAGATCGACAAATGGTAAGTCTGTCTGTGTGTGTGTGTGTGTGTGTGTGTGTGTGTGTGTGTGTCAGTGTGTGTGTGTGTGTGTGTGTGTAAGGTGTCCTAGGATGGATGGATGGGTGGGTGGGTGGGGGTGTTGGATGTTTTAATACCTAATCAATAACTTGTGTCCTGGGAAGGCTTGCCATTTAAAGCCAGTTTCCAATTCAAGTTATTGACACAAATGTTGATGAATACATTATGAAATAACAGACGTCTGCCTAATGAGACTGGTGTCTGCTTAAATAGTTGTCAATAGTCTTTACTGGTAGCTGACAGTAGCATATTGATTACTCTTGGTGACAGATTGGTTTTGGTGGTTTGTGTAGGCCTATTGACAGTTTTTGTGACAGAATTCAGAATGTGTGGTTGATATGATGATGATGATGTTTTTTGTGGTGGGGAAGTGCGACCCCCTATGTAATATCGCATATTCATGAATTCAATTCCACATATAAATATCATATACAACACACTAAAGCATAACAGTTAATCAAATTAAATTATTTAGTTGATTATAAAATAATAAGTTGTAATGCATTTTTTTCGCATTGATTTATTAATATAGAAAAACGTAATGATAAAAAATACAATTTGATTATTAGAAAGTAATCGATACAATAATCTCTAAGATGAAAATCGATATTTGCAGCCATGCAAGACAGACACAACCCCCCCACACGCGCACACACACACACACACACACACACGCACATACCCACACAAGTCAAATCAATATTTCAGGAGAACTAATCAACATTCAAAAGCAGCCTTGCTCAAAAACATCGCTGCTAAATAATGTGTGGGCCGTTGAACTCAGAGGAGGCAGCCTTAACAACAATTATACTTTATTGATGATCTGTGAACAACCGAGAATCTCATTGGCCTACACACAGTTACATAGAACACAGAACATAGAATCAATACATAGTAGTTAGCTGCTGGAGTAAATCCATCTAATGGAAACGGCAGGTTTTCTAAATGGCTGCAAACAAATGTGGTAGAGCAAAACTGCAGTAGACATGTTTAAAACGCTGACGCTGAAGCATAGTTTTAAGTTCGGGAGGGACTTCATTCAGCCCATTCCCCGTTTTCCCCTCTTTGCAAAGGGCTGCCTTCCTGTTCTGTTGGCAGTTCATTTCAGCAGTGAAGAGGTCCAGGGTCTGAGATCATTACAACCCCGACTATCTGCCATAGAAAGTGGGGGGATTATCTTTCGGCTGACTGGTTTGGTTTTCCATATGGGTGACCGTGGCTCTAATCCACTCTGTTTGTCTAAAAGGTCAGCGGTCATCTCAGCCCTGGGATGTTAAGCTCCTGATTGTAACGTAGCACTCCATAGCTTCACAGTAGAAGAAAAGTGAAAACTTGAACTTGTGTGCCCAGACATCATTATGTCTAGGCTGGGGAATCCAAAGGTTGGGGTTACCTTAGTTTTTATGAGGAAGTTGGCAACTCAATGGACTGACGTGAGATCAGTGCTCCGGAACACAATATGTCAGTTCTTTATTTCTTTCTTTCTTTCTTTCTTTCTTTCTTTCTTTCTTTCTGTTCAGTTTCTTCTTTAGCTTGACGAAATAGATGCTGCGCTTAGTATTAATCCTAGACACGAGGAGTCGAATATGATTTAAACGGGTCACTGGTCACTCCCAAGGCCATTTAAGATTTACTATGATTAAAATCTAATCATGGATGGTCTTCTTACTGCAAACAATGCTCTGTACACATTGCTGCACATATAATTTTGTGGTGTGACAAACTGAGTACATATTAGTGCTGTCTTTAACAAAAACACATCACTTACACCACTTTTAATTTGTACACATCGTACGTCAGTTTTGCAGGGAAAATAGCAGATCTACCAGCTCACAATGGGCCGCAAGCTTGTCGATGAGCTAGTTTCAATCGATGGTAGAGTCTGGCTTAAAGCTGCACATTTTGACCTTCGGGGCGGTACCATTAGTGGTCATACCTACCATGGGATCTAAATATTTCAGTAGAAGAGCCTGCTCTAACAAAAAGTTGTTAATGTAAGGAAGAGAGTGATTCAGCCCGTACCATCTACAACCAATTTACGTAAGTTCAACTTCACCAAGGTTACAGGTTAAAGGTTTACAGGTGTAAAACTTGTTTTTTTTAGTGGAACACGTTTCCCTCTAAGCTCCCATCATTCACTATAAGCATCCATCAGTTTCAGTTTTCATCGATCGGAGATGAGAAAGCCTGACCATTACAGCGTCGGATATGGGCCGTGGAATAAACCTTGTTTCCAACCTTGTTGCCATCCGGAACAAGGAATTGGAGATAAAGGTGATCGAAAGAAACAGATAGAGTGGGCGTGGATGCGTGCAAAGTTCAAGATGGCGTGCGTCATTGCTGTTGACAATATCACCTAGCAACCCAATGCTAATGTAAACTTTATCACGAGGCGATCGATCATTAGCACTAAAAATAGACCAAAAATAGACCATTTAATTAAGGTAATAGGGGAGAGAGCGATTCACCGTAGCTAGATTTGCTGCAGGTATAGTCAACTCAAAATGTTTCAAAATGTCTTTGTCTGCTTCTGCTGCAACCCCTTTGGGATACTTCAGCCGCTTCAGGCTTGCCAGAAAATTAGTGCTGATCTGGTCTCACTGACAATCCACACATACTGTACTCCTGCATTCTCACTAAAACCTGCAAATCAGTATTCTCGCCGCATGAGACCAGAGATTTGAACTGGCCTGCTATTTATTGCTCATGCTCACACATAACAGTAACACACAGAATAACAATTTTCAATATTGAGCATGCATATTGAACATATATCTTAAATGTGGAGTGTTAAGATAGTGTAAAAAATGTTCCTTACGAGTCAGTGTGTCCAACTCTCTCAGAGTTAATGAACACTCCAGATTTGACTGTAGCAACTTACATTTTTATTACATAATTACATAAAAGAGAATGCACTAGAGTAGACTAGACCAGGCTAGACAAGAGTGGAGTAGAACAGAATCGTTAAATCGTTAAAATCCTAAAATTACCAGGACCAAACTCCTTTTCTTCCTCATTCTGTAAAATCGTAGCATATTAGCCCATGTAAAGTTGAGGCTGATTATATTATTTTGTTGCTATATATACTGTATATATGCTAATGTGACACAGAGGTGTTTCCGGCATCGTACAGTATAGATGTTCCAGGTCTCATAGGGTTCAGAGGTCAGAGGACAGAGGTCTGTGCACCTTTTGAGCAATGATGACATGCAGAAGTTGACATACAGTGACCTCGATATCGTTTGTTGTTTACTGTTAATGTTGGGGACAGCAGAATGTCATGTGTGTACACAGGACATTACATTATCAATAAATATCCACTTCATAATCACATCAAGAGAAATACTGTATGACAGACGCATACGTACCTTTCATGCACCTGCACTAGCGCATACACACCATTAAATCTCTCTTAACAGTCTCCTCGCTCCATTCACACACACGTGCACACACACGCACGCTCTGCGCACACGCGCCGCGCACACATGCGTGCGCACGCACGCACAAAGACTTGCT
>NC_136789.1:21509390-21514390 GCF_951216825.1 Electrona antarctica | reverse complement strand
CCCTACCCCACAACCTAACCCTAACCCTAACCTCAGTCTTAACCGGCCATGTATGTTGGACTCCGTCGCCTCAGTCTTCACTGGCCATGGTCTACTCTAAAACTTTATCGACAAATAAATAAATGCGGTTGGCACAAATATAGTGGCGTAAGCAGGATTTGAACCCGGGAGGTATGGATGGAAGGTCTATTGACTAACGAGCCATGCTACGAGCTGGCTGCCAGAATGGGTTTCCAGGCTCTAGTAGAATATTATATGTAAAAAGAAAGAAAATCCCTGCCCAGTAGGGGAGGTGTAGGGGAGGGGAAGCCTCACCCAGTAGTAGGGGAGGTGTAGGGGAGGGGAAGCGAGGCTTCCCCTCCCCATCCCCTCCCAATCCACCCCCCCATATTTCTGGCAGAAGCCGTTGAGGGCTGATTTCACCCTTCTGCGCTCCACTAGTGACTCCTACAGGTTGACCAGGCTGCCTGTAACCTGTTCAGTGGGGTGTGGAACTTTGAGGAAAGCATGAAACGTCTCTCTGTCAGATGAACAGATGTGATAGTTTCCCTGTGCTCTCCCTATAGGATCAAATAGGCGTTATAGCAGCGACAAATGGACTAGAATACACAGGGGATCTGGAATTGGCATAATGTCTAAAATTGGGAGAAAAACTGAAAGGAAAGCAAGTCCCCAAAAACCTACTATATAGCTGTACAGTGTACACTGCCTTGTGTGTGAGTCTTGATATCTGCTGTGCACTGACTGTGCACAGCAATTCGGAGGCAGCAGATCTGACCAGCAAACAAAAGGGAATGCACAACAAGTCAGCTTTCTAGTAGTGGGAGGGAGATGGGAGTTGGCAGAGAGGCATTTTTTGTGAAGCTTCATTGTGTTTAGTCACGCACAATGTACCAAAGTCTTGGTTATCTTGCTCTCTCTCTCTCTCTCTCTCTCTCTCTCTCTCTCTCTCTCTCTCCCTCTCTCCCTCTCTTTCTGTGAGCAACATGCGTGCATGTCAGAATGGATTTCATAGCCGATGTACTCAGTGGTGGAAAGTAACTAAGTACATTTACTTAAGTACTGTACTTAAGTAAAATAATTCCGTGTTTCCATTTTTCCAATTTCCAATACTTCTACTCCTACTATACATCTCAGAGGCAAATATTGTACTTTCTACAATACATTTGAAAATAGCCAATCTACAAGTTCACAATGCGTCGCGATGTGACGCATTGTGAGTAAACTTGTAATGAGACATTCTGCATAATGAGTACTTTTACTTTTGGCACTTTAAGTACATTTTGACGCCAATATGTTTGTACTTTTACACAAATACATTTTGAATTCCGGACCTTTACTTGTATTTCTACTACTTAAGTAAAACATTTGAGTACTTTTTCTACCATTGGGTGTACAGGCTACTGTATGCATTATGATGCAACACAATGTGTTTGCATTTACATGCGGGCGCTCCGAGTCGTGTGTTGGTGTGCCCATGTTGTCCCAGCAGTGAGCAGGTGGGGCAGGACGCACACAGACAGATCTCTGAAGTCAGCAGCTAGCGAGCACAGCAGTGCCATCAGTCAGCAGCTTTGTAGGCGAACAACAGCAATATAGCCTCCTTTTTACGCAGACCTCAAAACCACAGAGTCCCTAAAGCCTGCATGGGGGAATCACAGGTGTTAAGGTGTGTTTCCCATCAATCTGCGAGGGCTATTTGGAACTATCACAGTGGTTCTCAAACTTTTGCAAGTCAGCGACCCCCAAATCGGCATTTAGCCGCGGACAGCCGGACACCCATCTGAAAAGGTTTTGTGCCAGGGTCACCCAGAAGAGAAGGAAAAAGTAAATTGATCAAAATGTTCTTTGCTTTTTCCATTCAGCTTTTCCATGTGGTGCTTCAGGTTTTTGAGGGGCACTAGCCATCACGTCATTATGTCATATGACAGCCAAGTCTATGGAACCCTAACCCTTATTCCCCCCTCCCCCCAACAAAGAAGTGAGGGGCGCTCTTATCATCATACATCATCATACATCACATTCCGTGCTCAGCCAATCAAATCATCACGTTCGTGCTACACACAGACACACAAAGCTGGGCATTTAGGAGGGGCTCAACGTGACGTCATGTGGCAGCCATGTCATTGGACTTGTAATGTTTGCTTTAAGCATGTTTGCATGTTAGCATGTTAAGCATGTTTGCATGTTAGCATGTTAAGCATGTTTGCTTTAATGGTCATCATGATAAAAGGCACCCCTTATTTTATATATAAACAAAACTAAGATTCTATACCCGCTAGTGGCCGTGCCACTGCTGCACCTGGAAATGTTCACTATACACCCAACTGGAAATGTTCACCATACACCCAACTGGAAATGTTCACCAAAGATTAGCGATAGTCGATAGAGGAATGGCCATGGATCACATAGATGTGTAATGTGTATACAGTACATCTTCTCTGAGGTATCTTGTGTGCACATTTTGACCTGAGAGGGACACTAGAGGAAAAGGTCATGGGGTCACTCACATAGTCAGGACTCATCCTCCAGGGAGCATGCGTGCACTCAACAAGATTCATGGCAATCTGTCCATTTGATTTTGAGATATCGTGCGTGCAGTTTGACATTTTGGCACTAGAGCATGCAGTTTGACATTTGGCCCCTTCTGACAAAAATCAGAAGGGGCCATTCTCTGGGGAGCATGAGGGTGCACGGCACATTCCATGGCAATCCAGTCTTGTTTGTGACCTCAAAGGACATTAAGTGGAGAAGTGGAAAACAATCAACTCCCAGCACATATAGGCCTCTCTAAATATGTTTCCCTTTCACTCGATATCCTCTACACCCTCCCCCCCCCCCCCCCCCCCCCCCCACACACACACACACACTCTCTCTTTCTGTGTGTGTGTGTGTGTGTGTGTGTGTGTGTGTGTGTGTGTGTGTGTGTGTGTGTGTGTGTGTGTGTGTGTGTTCCAAGCTGTGAATTTGTGGGAGTTATATGAACAATGGCTCTCTGTTTGGTAAACAATGTAATCTCCTGTTGGAGACTAGTGACCATTAGACACTGGAGAGTCTTACGTTTTGGAGCTTGCCAGAGAGGAGAAGGAGATGGGAGAGGAGAAGAGGAGATAGGGGTGAGGAGACGATGGGAGAGGAGAGGAGAGAGGGGAGAGGAGAGGAGAGAGGGGAGAGGAGACGATGGGAGAGGAGAGGAGAGAGGGGAGAGGAGAGGAGAGAGGGGAGAGGAGAGGAGAGGATGGGATATGAGAGGGGATGGGAGGATGGCAAGAGAGGAGAGGAGGAGAGAGACATGGGTATAGAAGAGCAGAAATGAGAGAAGAGAAGAGTGGATAAAGGAAGCTGAGAAGCTGAAGGGAGGGCAGTTTATTTTTTTTTATAATATTTATTTTATTTGGAAAGAGCAGTACAGTATAGACAGCATTTATATTTATACATAGGACACAAGTGCAATTCCCAGGTTTTTTTTTTTCCACCCCTCCTCCCTCCCTCCCCCCTCATGCCCCCTCCAAGTGACTCCATCTCCAATATCTCTGTATAATCCTCACTTTCTTCAGATGGACTACATTATGGCATCAAGTCAACACTTAACAGGGGCAACAGGACAATATCACTTCAGAGTATGTACATTTCAGGAGAAAAGGAAGAAAGAGTGGGCAGAAAATACACACAATAATAATACCGTAAATGGACAAAAAACATGTAAACCTGAGTTCCAGCAGTGGACCCCTTCCACTGCCCAACCTCCTAACTAAGGGATAACCTCTATTCCCTGCTGGTGCTAGAGGGCCCTCAACCCTAACCTGACTAGTCAGGTTACCTCAAACCCTGATGACAGCTATGAATGAAAATTCTTGCATAGTAGTATGTC
Source organism: Electrona antarctica (assembly GCF_951216825.1). Classification (NCBI taxonomy): domain Eukaryota; kingdom Metazoa; phylum Chordata; class Actinopteri; order Myctophiformes; family Myctophidae; genus Electrona; species Electrona antarctica. The sequence continues at coordinate 21,510,519 of NC_136789.1, read as the reverse complement.
TCGATCTTATCAAAACAAATGCAGCATTGTTGTATCTAGTAGAAAATAACCCCCCCACCCCACCCCTAGCTTATCAGTTAACTTTCCGTGATATAACATTGCACATATTTAATCCCACATTATTTCAAGTCATACAGTGTGTTGAAACCCATTCATTCCCCCAGATTATCAATTCAATTTCAGTGATATATTAGTGACACACACACTTTCGTTTCAATTGCATCAATATACCCCCCCCCCCTTTTGTATGCCTTCGAAAGAAAAATAAAGGAGATTAGTCTGTATCTTCACGTCTGAAAACTTGCAGCCTCTCTATGTATCCTGGAGCCCCGCTGGCCCGCGGTGGGCGAGCTCCCCCCGCCGTCTGCCACGCACACCTCCTGATCCTCTCCCAGAGCGTCGTTGGTCTCTTGATCACTTCAACCGCCAGTCCACGCCTCGCCAGGTCTGCCGTCGCCTCTTCCACTGTAGCATATGTCTTCATCCCATCGGCATGGTGGACTCTTAGTCGCGCAGGAAACAGCGTCTGGAACCTTGTGTCGTTTGTTTTTAGGACCCTCCGTGCCTCAGCATATTCTTTTCTTTTGGCCAATATTTCTGGTGCATAATCATGATCGAGGCTGATTTTACAGTTTTGCCATGTAAAGCCCTTCTTCTCCCAGGTCTGCTTAAGCACTTCCTCTTTCATGGTGAAGCTCAGGAACTTTACCACAATCGATCTGGGTTGGGCTCCATTTGGGGGCAGCGGTGCCAGGGCGCGATGCGCTCTTTGTATCTGTAGTGGCGTCGCTGCGGGGATATTCAGATTTTCTCTTAGCATCTTTGCCACAAAGGGGATAAGGGACCTAGCTGTCCCCTCTGTCCCCTCAGCTATGCCGTATATTCTCACGTTGTCCCTCCTGGATCGCCCCTGTAAATCAGTTATCTTCGTTTGGAGAGCCTCCTGGATCGTTATCATCTCTGCTAGTATCTCTTCCACGTTCTGTAGCCTTTCCTCGCTCCCTACGATCCTAGCTTCGGCCTGGTCCACCCTCGCGTTTGTTTTAGCTATTTCTCCTGTCAGGTCTTGCATCTGTTTCTTGTTATCTTGCCTGAAACCGCGCAGTTCCCTCAGGATTATAGCCAGGTT
>NC_136789.1:21459390-21504390 GCF_951216825.1 Electrona antarctica | reverse complement strand
ACCATAATTTATTTCTGTCCTGTGCCTGTCAGAACATTTTGTGACCCAGGTGTGGGCCCTGGCCAACTCAATGCTGGACAAACGCTGATATAGAGGGTATATTATTTCCATCTGCCAGAATCGCTCTAGCATGTCAAAGGTCACTACCCAGACTGCCCAGGGGTCTCAGGGTTCCCTACCACAGTCTCCGCAGCTAGACAGCTGGTTCACTGGAGACTGACTGAGCTGACTGATGCTGTGGGGGACATAAAATGTCAGACTTGTTTGAAGGTTTGTTTTACAGTATAACCACTTTAAACCTTGAATCCCTGTTTTTGGGCATATGGGTCAAACAAAAAAAGTGTTGTAGAGCTTGTAGATCAGTTATTTTGGAAAGACTTTGGAAGTATACAAGGATATGGCCTTTTTTTGCCTATAGTCATTGTTTATCTTGATTATTGGTACTAGTTCTTGTCAGTCATTTCTTTGTACATTTCATTAACAGGCTTTAAGTTATTTGTCATATCTACCCTGTGCAACTTTTGTTTACAAAACCGAAAAAAGCAATCTGAAAATGTCATGATTGTGACAGCCCTAGCGGTCAGCATTTCTGTCTTCTCGACCACAACAGCACTACAATCAATTCACATAAACCGCCGCGGTCCAAATGGACCCTAATGTAGTAAATACAGCACCAGCAGAGGAAAGGAAGCAGGTTATATTTGTCCATCTCGTTTCATGTTTTTGTGCTTTAACTTAGATTGCTCTTTCTTGCTCTTCTGAATCTGTTTTTTGGGGGGCTTCTTTTGCCTTTATTGATAGTACACAGTGGAGATAGACAGGAAACAGGGAGAGAGAGAAACAGGGAGTGGCACACAGCAAAGGTTGTTAGAAAGGTCGCTCTCAATCTATTTTAAGGACATTTTAGTGCTTTCATCTTCTTGTTGCTCTGGTTTTTATAGTATTGCGAAGCGCTTTGGAACCTTTGCTGATGGTTTAAAATGGTACAGTAAATACAATTTTATTTTTGGTTTAATTTAGACTACAGCCAACTGGTGTTCTTCAACCAGGGGGTCGTGGCCCGAAATGTGGGTCGTGACAGATATTCTAGCGGGGTCCCGTCAATTCTCTTGAGAAATGCGATTGACCTGCCAATGGAGACCTCACAACCCATGACCCTGTCCGACCGCACCTGTTGTTCTGAATACTTAAGCTAAGGTCTGCTGCATTTAGCCCACTATGTGTGTTGACTCAGCAGCACTAAGCGCATATTTTGCCACGCTAAGTCAAGTGCTTCCTCATTCTGGATCATCATATCAGCGATTGGCTCCAATCAGTATTGGGGAAAACCCTATAAACCTATTAATCAAATTTAATTTGAGCAATTCAATAATCAGTCTAGTCGTGTCTGATTTAAACATATCTAATATGTGTTATTTACTTTATAACTCGTGAATGCATAGTCTTACTGCTGGATAATCATGTTACATTTCAAGATATCTATTTTTTTTTAGAAAACAAGACAGTCAAATTACCATTGGGGCTCCCATATGGATCTTGGATTCCACGTGTCCAGTAATAGCCTATGACACATAACTCCATATTTGGCAAGGTTTTTCACCCCAATCCAGCTGCCATTCATCCATTATAACATTTAATTTAAATAGAAACATAGACAGACAGACAGGCTGAGACAGACAGACAGACAGACAGACAGACAGACAGACAGACAGACAGACAGACAGACAGACAGACAGACAGACAGACAGACAGACAGACAGACAGACAGACAGACAGACAGACAGACTGAGACAGACAGACTGAGACAGACAGACAGACTGAGACAGACAGACAGACTGAGACAGACAGACAGACAGACAGGCAGACAGACAGACAGACAGACAGACAGACAGACAGACAGACAGACAGACAGACAGACAGACAGACAGACAGACAGACAGACTTCCCCTCCACAGAGCTATGCCATAAAAAGGACAAACTGTAGGCCTAAACATTATATGTGTTGAGGCTACAGGAAATGTCCTGTGGTCTGAAATATGAATATGCTGTAGTTGCTCTCTGGAGAGGACAAGTCTGAGCTGCTCCAAGTCTTGCCTGCTTGTGGCCAGATTAAATAGCTTCTCACTTAGAAGCTATTAAATGTGTGCTGTGGGCTGTAATGGATGGGGAGTGTGTCTGGGGATGAAGGGCCTTTGCTGTGCTTTGGGATTCTGTGTTTGTCTCTGAAAGAGTGAGACGAGAAAGGAAGAGAGAGTTTAATGCTGCAATTCACAACCTTTATGTCCGGCTCCTATACCTTGAACCTGGGTCTCCCATGCGAGAGACCAAACAGCAGGTAATCCCTGACTGTCCAGGGGGAGATAGTGTGCCTATGCGCTTCTGGCAGTACCTATTTGTCAACCAGTAGACAATGTGTCCTACTCAACAACATCAGGGTCTACACACAATAGGGAGACCGCCTCCACTGCAATTGTGTTAGTTATATTTTATCAACATATACTCTACCATACACATTGGTAACGTTTTATTCATTCAAATTAATTACGGATTGCAGATGTAATATGTCTACCTAGGAATACACAGTACAATCCTGAGTATGAATTGAACTCTGAGAGTTTAAAAATTGACCCTCAAATTAAACCTTAGAGGTCCATTTGGTTACATTTGTACACCCTTGGATTTACAAATGGATAAATGAACACCACGGATTTTACTGTGTATGTCATGTCTGGATGTGTAAATACCATAGACTGTACACACATGCATTATGCATGCATGTGTTTGATTATGTGCATGTTTTGCTTGTGTGCATAGTGTGTGGGAGTGTGTGTGTGTGTGTGCGGGCGTGCATGCGTGCGTGCGGGCGTGCGTGCATTATGTGTGCTTGCTCTTTTAGCCACAAGTCTCACATTATTGTGAACAGCATTAGTTCCAGTCGGACAGAGAAAGGCCAAGCTGGTATTTTAGAACAGCAGCCGTTTCACCAAAAGAGACAGAGAACACACTGGAAAGCTTTGATGTTTGTTTAGTACTAACAATGATGGCTTTTGCTGCTAAATTCTACAGTCTGACTGATGCCAGACTAATGTTTTGACCGATATGCATAAAAATGCACTCTTATAAGCAACTCTAACTTAACTTATAAGCAAACAAATAATAGAGTAGTATAGTATATTTATAAAACGTCAATAATTATACAATGAACATGCAAACAAGTAATTATAAAATACACCAAACCGAGGCCAGCCGGTACCAAAATCTATTTGTTTTGCTGCTGTGAAAGAGAGCCATTTGGAATCCTGAGGCTGATCACAGTACGTCAGTACGGGAAACTCATATACGTATCAGTATGGGGAAAAATACACAACATGTATGTATGTTTTTTCACAGTAGAAATAGTGTTTCTACTGCGGAAGTAGTGTTTTGTTTGTTGCCTGGCGTTCCCTCTTTTCTACTACTATGGGTTAAATAACCCAGATTCGACAGAGTTCTGTAATTCTAGCCCCAGATTGGGAATTAGGGTCTGTGGTTCCCCTTAAAAACATTTCCCCCCGTTTAGTGCAGTGTAAACAAAGAGGAGCCAGATTTGATTTTATGGAAATGGTCCCTCTGTGTACTGTATGGGGCATTTCACTGCAGTCATAAAATATTTACAATTTACAATTAAGGCGCTTTCCTCATGCTCATGTCCATTGAGTAAATGCAATCAAGAGCAATACATTATTAAGACACAGAAAAGGATAGAGCTTTTTTTAAAGGGCCCCCAGTAGATCTGTGTGGCCGTTCGCCAGAAAAGTGGGTTGTTTGAAATAATAAGAAAGAAAGAAATAACATTCTTGCACATTTCAGGTGCACTTCAGGTGCTCTTGAACATTTTTGTCTCTAGACAATTAAAAAAATCATGGCACTGGGTCTTTAATGAACCAAGAGTAAGCAATTATTTCAGCCTACTGTCAAGGTAGTGACAGTGTTCTTCACTTTAATATAGTTTTATTGTCTTTACCGCTTTAATTTGACCCTAAAAGAGCGTAATAAATTAGACAGACCAACTACTATACTCTCTCTCTCTCGCTCACACACGCACGCACGCCCGTCGCACGCACGCACGCACGCACGCACGCACGCCCGTCGCATGCCCGTCGCACGCCCGCCGCACGCACGCACGCACGCACGCACGCACGCACGCACGCACGCACGCACGCACGCACGCACGCACGCACGCACGCACGCACGCACGCACGCACACACACACACACGCACACACACACACACACACACACACACACACACACACACACACACAAACGCTCATTGCCACTTAACAAGCTGGCTCAGATCAGGTCATGTCCATTCACTCCACTGGGCGTATGGCCATTATCTTGATTAGAGTTGAGACAGCCTATTCTCTGATGTCTTCAACCGCAGGATGCTGCAGAGTTGGCTCCCTTGCATAACCACAGCTTTTAATATCATGTCATACGGGGACTGCGAGCTTGTATTTCTGGAGCGCTGGAGCTGCAGAACAAGGCAACTATGATTTAGGGGCCGTGTGTCCACCGATGCATTACACCCTGATACAGGTGTAATGCATGATACAATATCGTGCTCTGTGGCTTGTATAAAAAGGCTGAGCAGGCCAAGTTGACACACATTTTATATTAAGGTGCAAAGAAAATCAGCATCTGAGTGAGTGTGAAAGAGGGTTCATTATTTCAGCATGGAAGGCAGCAGCTTCTGGTTGAAAGCGCACATTCGATGACCGGGGTGCTTGTGCATTAGTGTGATAAGGAAAAACTGTCATAGAGAAATGTTATAGTTGGGGTTACAGTACAAAGATACATACAGTACATTTGAGACAGAAACAGAGGATCCGGGCACTCAATTGTTCAAAGGAGGAATCCGCTTGTATTAAGACCTACAGTACAGTATAGAGATCTTCATCCGGACGAGGCACATTTGAGCGTTCAGTGGTGCAAAAAACATTTTTTTTATATATAATTTTTATCCCATGATTTTGTAACCCATTTTTCACCCCTGTGTCAATTATCTAATGTGATCCTGGGCTCTACACACCCTCCGCCAACCTAGTCCCCATGTATGGGGGACATGGGGAGAGCAACGGACTTGAACTCATGCTTCCTTCATGCCTGAGTGTCCAAGTTGCTCCTTTACACCTGACAGGGGGGAGTTTCCCTGGTTGGACGTAGCGTGTGGAAGGAACACGTTATTCCAACCAGTTCCAAAAAACATTATTACGCACTTGTCTGCAGAAATGTGCAGAAACGTGATAAGGTCAGATGAGTCATCCTTCACCATATTTCAACAAGTAGCATACACCGAGACAATGGTACAGTTCTGAATGCTTGGCCCCTTCAGAGAGGCATGGTTTGTGGCCACTGGTGACCAGGGGTCACTGCTAATCACTACAAACTAAGTTATTCTGTGTGATCACCTTTATCATTTTCTATCCTGTTGGGAGCGGTCTCTTCCAGGATGACAATGCTCCTATCCTGTCTACAGGGCACAAGGGGTCACAGAAAGGTTTGCTGAGTATGAAGATTTTGTGAATAATATGCTACAGTATGACCTTCACACAGTCACCGGGTCACATCCCACTTGGACTCCTGTGTTAGACAGCACTCTCCACCTCGTAGAGCTCAGAGACTTGTACAATCTATCCCATGCACTTTGAAACGATTCTGGAGGTTCTTGTGGTGGTGGCCCAACACCTTAAGACACTTTATATTGTTTTTTTCCTTTCATTTGTCACCTGTCTGTGTATGTTTATATATATATATGACCAAAAGTCAGTGGACACCCTTTCTAATTACTTCTAATTAGTGCCCCTGGTTCCATTGAATGGAAATGCTACGGTGCTATGGTTTGTGCCAGTAGTTTGTAGTATGTGTTCTGGACTGTAATGACAAGGTTTTGGCAATGACAAATAATGAACACTGGTGGTGTTTTAATTAAGAAAGCCAAAAAATAAACAAACCCTATAAATAGACCAGTGGTGGAGTCATCTGAGAGGCAAGGGCATTTTGTTTCTTTTTCTTTTTTTAAGGCACCCAGCTGTTTGTGATGATGCATCAGTTGTGATGCATTTATGGCAAAACAGCTCCAAACCCTGATTTAATTAAGTCACTTTATTATGTGACTATACAACTCTGTAATAAAACACACGGAACTCTTAACTATTTAACCATTGATTTCACAAACACATGTGAGCTCATCAACTCTCTGGCCAGGGTACTGTACATAGATTGTTACATAATCATGAATGCTGAATTCAATTGGGCTTTGTAGATGATGCTGTTTTGGGCCTTCCCATTTAGACTGGTCAAAACCAGTTTTGGTCTGCTTGTGTCTATAGTGCCGCTAGCCCATGAACTATCCAGAAGGAGAATAATAGCGGAGCCTGTAAGCAGGCTGGCCTCTTGGATGGAAAATGTCAGGAGGAAGCGCTGGCAACCTGCCTTCTCTTCTATCTGGTTGACCTCATTCATTTCATGGGAACATACCAATGCCAATATACAGTACAATCATGTAGAGGAACATGGCCCCTGTCAGGGCAAACTATAGTTGGGTGAGAAGCTGTTGCTGGCCAGCATACCGGCAACCTCCAGACCCAGGTAGCAGCAGCAGGCTGACAGGAAGTTGAAGAGCAGAGCAGTCTTGATGCTCGTGCCAGTGGTCAGCACGACGGCAAAGTCTATGGGAAAGGCATCAGTAAATAAGGTCGGAATTTGTGGTTGAAATCGTATATTTGATGACTGTGAAACATGCAGAAAGGATGCAAACAACCTTTTATTAGTGCTATATGACCTTATTTATTTAATCTTATTCATAAGGTATAGATTATTGCACAGTTAAGAAGCTTGAAGTGTAAGATATATAAGTCACAGTATGTGTCACAGTATCAGTGACGGTAAACACATTGAACTTGATGCGTTTGAATGTTGTACAGTAGTCAGTTGATTTGATTCTCAAATGCAACCACTCAAGAGACAGGAGGACAGCTAGGCACTTTTAATGTCCAAATAAAGCAGGTTAATGGCAATGTATCTAGATATATATATAAATCCATATAAATACATAAATACTCTATAGTATAATTAGGTATATATGTATCTATGAGAATATATATATATAAAGCTATATTTAGGGGAAATCCAAGAGAGTAGTCGAAGACGAGCTTGTAGATCGGCAGCCAAACAAACAGTCCAGAACAAAGGGGTGACGAAGGCAAGGAGTGGCACTGCAGATATCCAGGTCTGGAGGATGAAAGAAACAAATTAGCAACACAGCTAACACTGCAGCTAAAACACAAGAAAAGCTCTACAGAGTACAAACAGCAACTGAGTAGAGAGAAACTACTGCCAGGCATTTCTATGGGAAGATCTGGCGAGGAGTGGGGGGAAGGCAGGGTTTATGAAGATTCTGGTGATCATTGTAGAATGGGAACAGGTGTGCAGTGCCACACCCAGGCAGCTCGTCAGAGGGGAAGGAAAACACAGAGGTGGACCTGACTAGGTGGAAGAGTGATGACGCCCGGCGCAGTGGGTTGTGCCCAGGAACACTAGAAGTGGAAGGTGGAGGTGGAGGGTTCGAACCTGGGTACGAAACCGTAACAGTAATTTTGTGAGCGATGGGGTCATGTGAAGGTGTTATCATCCTTTACACTCCTGATGCAAAGTAACGGTTTCCTCTGTTCCTTTAAGATGAAACACACACCACACCACATCCACAGAGACTACACAAGCCAGCCACTCGACTCAGCACACACACGCATGCGCGCACACATGCATGTATGCACGCACGCATGCACGCAGCAACGCACGCGCACACACACTTAACATCTCTGAACAGAGCCTGGACCACAAGCAATCACTTAGCTGACAGACTTTGCTTTGGCTAAATCAAAGCTATTTATCATACTGTCAATGCACATGTGTGCGCATATACCGTACACACAGTCGGTGTAACACACGTACACATGCCCATGCATACACATGCACGTGCATTTACATGCACGCAAAGAGCGTATTCGCATATACTGTCGAAATACACATTCCTACCGTTTGTATCACAAAGCAGTAAAAGGGACGCGGTAATCCATAATCTCTCTCTCACACACACTCTCTCATGCACACGCACACACACATGCGCTCACACGCTATAGCATAACACAAATGGTACTGTTTAGAGATTAAGTAGTGTAATAAAGCAGATTATATGGCCACTCATTTAATCCTTCAGAGACGATTAGGGCGTTAACACCTTAAAGGTCAAGGATGACAGATTGCACGACCCCCTCCCCACACACACACACACACACACACACACACACACACACACACACACACACACACACACACACACACACACAGACACTGCACATACGCTAACCAGCATAGGGTGAAACTGCTAGATTAACAGATTAATACAGGGGTACTTTCTCGCACCAACACCAAGGAGGTATATGAAGAGCTGTTGCATCTTTATTTGTGAGTCTGCTTGTGTCTATTAATTCATTGCATCACTTAGTTTAAACCAAATGTCACGAGGCATGGATGATTACACGTTTTTTTATGAAGCTGTAGCTGTTACATTTGGTATTCGGTTGGTTTGGAGTGAGATGGGTGTGTTGACTCTGTATTCTGTGGCTTGGAGTCCCCCACCCCCAAACCCCCGGTGTGAGTAACCCAGGGCGGAGGACAGGGAGAGACACACACACACGCACACACACACACACACACACACACACACACACACACACACACACATACACGCTCGCGCGCACACGCACACACACAAATAAATCTTCCACATGAAGTTCCAGACTAATATCTACGCAGTGATATTAGTGTGTTCCTTCCGGTTGAACCTCATAACTCCATAACTTATCATGTGCTTCATCATGCGATACAGAAATGTAAACAGCACAGGTACAGTCAGACATTTGGGGCTAAAAGGATACAAAAAGGTCCTGCAGACTTGTTTCCATTTCCATTGTAGTCCTATGTATTCAATTCATCAATATCGTCAACAAATATAAAGGGGGGAAAAAGGAAAGATGTTCGGCAATGTATGCCATCTCCTTTCTATGGGATAAGTACGTTTGTGTAAGTTATATGAACTATACAGTACTACAATATTGTGACATATGCATGAACCAACGCCCTTTTTCTCTCTGTCTCTGTCTCTCTCTGTCTCTCTCTGTCTCTCTCTCTCTCTCTCTCTCTCTCTCTCTCTCTCTCTCTCTCTCTCTGTCTCTCTGTCTCTCTCTCTCTCTCTCTCTCTCTCTCTCTCTCTGTCTCTCTCTCTCTCTCTCTCCCGCTCCCTCTCCCTCCCTCTCTCTCTCTCTCTCTCTCTCTCTCCAGTGTGTGGCTGTGACCTGGTGCAGTCAGGGTTCTTCCAGCAGGCCGGTGAGTACATCTGCACACAGGACTACCAGAGACTGTATGGGACCCAGTGTGACAGCTGCAACCAGTACATCACAGGGGAGGTGGTGTCGGCCATGGGCAGAACCTACCACCCCCACTGCTTCATCTGCAGCATATGCAGGTGTGTGTGTGTGTGTGTGTGTGTGTGTGTGTGTGTGTGTGTGTGTGTGTGTGTGTGTGTGTGTGTGTGTGTGTGTGTGTGTGTGTGTGTGTGTGTGTGTGTGTGTGTGTGTGTGTTCGTGTGTGTGTGTGTGTGTGTGTGTGTGTTCGTTCGTGTGTGTGTGTGTGTGTGTGTGTGTGTGTGTGTGTGTGTGTGTGTGTGTGTGTGTGTGTGTGTGTGTGTGTGTGTGTGTGTGTGTGTGTGTGTGTGTGTGTGTGTGTGCGTGTGTGTGTGTGTGTGTGATTTATATTACTATACTTGTTAAGGTCAAAATGTCCTCATAGTTCCAGTACAATTTGACACTTGATGTTAAGCTTTTAGAGCAGGGGTCTTCAACAGGAGGTTGCTGTAGATCTGCTATTTTCACTGACTCTTTAGTTAAAAAGTTAAACTAACCCATTGTACTTGGTGTGTGTGTGTGTGTGTGTGTGTGTGTGTGTGTGTGTGTGTGTGTGTGTGTGTGTGTGTGTGTGTGTGTGTGTGTGTGTGTGTGTGTGTGTGTGTGTGTGTGTGTGTGTGTGTGTGCGCGCGCGCACATGTGTGCGCATGTGTGTGCGCGTGCGTCCGTGCATGTGTGTGGGCAGGAGCCCATTTCCTATTGGAGACAGGGTGACCTTCAGCGGGAAGAAGTGTGTGTGTCAGCAGTGCTCGCAAAGTCTGAACACCGACAAGCCCGTCAAGGTCCACGGACCCAGTTGTAAGAAACACACACGTACACTACACGCACAAAACACATGCACACAGTTTGAACAAGATGGAGTTGGGGCATGGTGACTCGTTCGTGGCCCGTTCTCTGTTTTTAGCATTTCTTTGTTTTTACTTCTACGGCAGCTGCAAACCTGAGACACGCCAGAGACACATTACTCAACATGAAAGATTTGTTGATGACAAACTGTTCTTCTCAGTATAGCTGCTAGAAGAAGTACTGGTTATAGTATGTTTCATCTCTCTCTCTCTCTCTCTCTCTCTCTCTCTCTCTCTCTAATTAATTTAGTAAGTAAGCGTACAGTAGCCACGTAACTATATGAAAGCTATATACTGTGGGTTGCTGCCGACACTTATTGATGAGACCGTTTTGTAATTACGCTGTGTGTATAGTCCTGAGACCAGGTGCAGCAAGCTACTACTATAGACCCCTTTTCTGTTTGTATTTATATGATGACGTTCTTCAGTAGGCAAATCATTAGCTGAACAAGGTAGACTAGACACTCAATACATCAATTTAGTTCGTTCTTTGCCACCCTGACATCCATAAGAAAACGAGGGACAAAGTCTTCTGGAACACACACCTGACTCGCATATCATGCGGTAATGGGCTCATTTATGAGAAGTCATCCATTCTGTTCACCCTAGTTCCCCATTCTGTTTCTGATGAATGGGCATGGCAAACCTCTAGACAGAATCCATACCTACTACAACAGATGATACTTTATATAACGTTACCTCATCTTAAGTGTACGCTAGAAACACACATTATTGATGATTGCCCTCAGTCCAATCCTTTCGTTTTATTAGTGGTCTTCATCGATTTTATTTGACTGGCACTGTGGCAGCTGTTATGCGAGTAGGCCCGGATCAATTCCCTTTGCAAATTGCTGGGTCTATCTATAGTGGATATGGAAATGCTGTGTGTATCTGTGTGTGCAAATTACCGGATATAGTAGGCATGCAGGCATTGGAACCGAAACCAAAGAAACCTGGAGATTATTTTCCAGGTTGGAGCCGCATTCTCATTCATTCATTTTGCTTTGATTTTGGAACCCAACAACACAGCTATAGGTGTATACATTTGTGACTAAATTTGACTGAGGGACTGCCATTGGAATTTTTTGAATTTTCGTGTTTTCATGTCATGTGAAAGCAGGGAATCATAGCTTCAAATTGACATATTGGTTGTTCAGTTTGACGCACCAGTTTTGGAGATATGGCTTATAGAGTAATGTCTTGCAGAAAACAGCGAGTTGAGAAAGCAGGCTTGAAAGGTTCACTTCTGTGGTCTCTAACATTACACCTAGCTACATGTTTAAGCATTTATTTCGATTTCAGCTCTGACACTTATTTCAGACATGCTCTAGGATGGATGTGAACTGTGAAGAGTCTGCCTGTGCTATAAAGTCATTTAAAAAAAATAAAAAAAAGTTTTTCTCCTCTGGTGAAAAGCTGGAATTTGCGCGATGGCAGTCTCTCAGTCAAATCTGGTCACATTTTGCTTCTATTCTGAGGCTATTGAATCCAACACAATATTTCTTGTTTTGCCTCCAGCTGACACTGTGATGTAAATTATGTATGAATGATGTTGGTGCAAAATGGGCCCATAAAGAAGAGGGCACAATTAGATTAGATTAGTATTAGTCAATACAGAAATAAAGAAACAATAAAGAAAACTTTAAACTTGAACACACATGCACGCACACACGCACGTATGCACACACACACACACACACACACACACACACACACACACACACACACACACACACACACACACGGTCACACACACGGTCACACACACACACGGTCACATAACTTGCTGATAAATGATGCAGGTGGTGAAATGTTGTACACTATGCAAAGTTTGTAGCACAGACACTTGTTTGCCTGCAGGCAGACTGGTGACCTGACACTGAAACACTGTTTACCTGCTGAGAACTGCTTCACTTAACCACATGCTCAGCACACGCACGCACACACGCACGCACGCACGCACAGGCACATACTGTACGCACGATAACCACTCACACACTACAAATACACATGCACGTGTGCATATTGTACACACAAAGGAGTTAGGTCAGACTTTGAGTGCAATAGAGGAACAGAAGTCACGACTCCTCCTTGCTGTTTGCCATGCTGGGATTTATCACAGCAACTAATACAGATTTGGTGTGACCTTCATCCAATTCCCCCTAAGCTGTCTCCCTCTCAGCTTTCCTACTGTCTGTCTCTCCTACACTGTCTGTCTCTCAACCATCGTATGTCTCTCCTAGACTGTCTCCCTCTCAGCTTTCCTACTGTCTGTCTCTCCTACATAGTCTCCCTCTCAACCATCCAACTGTAGGTCTCTCTGCCTGACCTACTTGTTGTTAACTAGTTGTACGAACGCTTGTTTTCTATTGTTGTATTGTTTATTGGATCTTGTTTAGTCGATACACTTAATTGTTTTAGCTCATGCTCATTTGATTTAGCTATTTTGTCTCATCTGTTTAAGGAAATAGGTAGCTGATATATTGCACTTTTACCTTAGCGCTAGGTATACTCTTGGTTGCTTGTTTTTGCAGAAAATGCACTAAAGACTTCTGGTGATTAGTAGTTTTTGTTCCCTACCTATGTTGAATACACTTATTGTAAGTCGCTTTGGATAAAAGCGTCTGCTAAATGACTGTAATGTAATGTAATGTAATGTCTCTCCTACACTGTCTCCATCTCAGGTGTGCTACTGTCTGTCTCAAATTAAGAACAATACACAAAGGGCAGTGGAATAAATAAATAAATAAAAGCATTGCAAATGATGAAGTCATTTCATGCTGGCTGGCTTATATACTTCCCTCTTGTAATTCCCACGTTCCAGGGCCAGGTGTTTCTCTAGGGTATTCTATCCTTTCAGATGGAAAGTGAGGCAGAGTGGAGCGGTGAGAGGAGAGGGGAAAAGTGGGCCACGCCGCCACTGTAGGAGAAAGAGAAAGGAAGGAGAGCGTGAGAGGGGACAAGGGCCTTATGCAGTATTCTTATTTCCAGCGTTCTGCTTCTCATGCTTTCTCTTCCCTCGCTCTTCCATCCTCCTTCTAACACTTGCATGCCTGCTGCTTGCCCTTCCTCTTCTCCTCTTCACTCAGACTGTTCGGGTTGCGGAGCGGAAATTAAACAGGGTCAGTCTCTCCTGGCTCTGGAGAGACAGTGGCACGTCAGCTGTTTCAAATGCCACACCTGCAGCTGCACCCTCACTGGGGAATACATCAGCAAGTACGTAGGGGTGCATGCCCTAGGCCATGTGCTGCACATCAGTACACGTGTACTGAATGTTATCACGCTGCATTTACAAAATGACCATGACTCTTCTCTTCTCTTCTCTTCTCTTCTCTTCTCTTCTCTTCTCTTCTCTTCTCTTCTCTTCTCTTCTCTTCTCTTCTCTTCTCTTCTCTTCTCTTCTCATGTAATGTAATGTAATGTAATGTAATGTAGACATATGGACTATACTTAATGTTTGCTAATCTTGACATGTATGACAACTACATAAGCCATATTTTAAGTAGTATTCTATACTCAAAATATAGTTTTATTTTTTATTTTTTGCAGAATGTTCACCCCATAATATAGGAATGCTATAGGGTAGAAAGTGGTTAAACAATAGCTGTAACCTGATGCCTGCTATGGTAATGTAACACATCATTGAGACTTTAGTTTATCCGGAGCAGTAGACTTTTACTGATGTAAACTTATTTACAGTACAGTGAGTGCACAGTTGTTTAACATTGATTTTACAATATAAATTGGGGTCCCAGAGATAGAAATGCCATTAAATGGGGGCCTGCAGACTAATATGCATGTGGACCCTTGAAATTAAACAGGTTGAGAATCACTGCTAGAGCTGTAAAAAAAATCTTCTCTTATGGGTGTCCCTGGCATATCTCTTCAAATGGGAGTCCGTGGGCTAACTAGTATCAATTTGGGGGTCCTTGACATGAAAAAGTTTGGGAACCATTGGTGTAGACCTGACGCACATTGTCTCCTTGTCAGGGATGGAGTACCGTACTGCGAGGCTGACTACCATGCCCAGTTTGGCATCAGATGTGTAACCTGTAACAGGTACATCAGCGGGAGGGTACTGGAGGTGAGCACATTACAGTTTGTGTGGTGTGTATGCTTGCATGTGATAGAGAGAGTGTGTGTGTGTGTGTGTGTGTGTGTGTGTGTGTGTGTGTGTGTGTGTGTGTGTGTGTGTGTGTGTGTGTGTGTGTGTGTGTGTGTGTGTGTGTGTGTGTGTGAGAGAGAGAGAGAGAGAAAACCTTACTTCACAAGGATGGGAAGATGCAGAAAATCCCGGAAAGTGAGGAGATTTAGCTGGTTCTCACTTTTCAAGAGGAGAGAGAGAGAGAGCGAGAGAGAGATTTGTTTTCAATAGGAGAGAGAGAGAGAGAGAGAGAGAGAGAGAGAGATATTTGTTTTCAAGAGGAGAGAGAGAGAGAGAGAGACTTTTTGACTTTTTATAAAACCTTTTTATTTACAAACTAAAAAAGAACAGCAAAAGCTTTACTTGTTTTCAGTCAAACATGGCATCTTGCATACAACTCGAAACAAAAAAACAAAACATCATTATTCATATTCAAAAGACCATTGCTGCAACAAACCAGTGCAGAGGGTTCAGCCAGTGACATGCTGCTGCTGCCCCTGAACCCCCCCTATACGCCGAGTCCTCCTCCACACCCAGCCCGTCTCTGGACACAACACAACAGTACAGTACAAGTCCACTTTCCTCTCTCCTCCTGTGATTCTCATGTTCAGTATCTTTCATAGATAGTTTTTCGATGCACAGTTCTGGGAAACAACCCACACGGCAAGGTGATATCAGCCCCAACAGATCAGCTATTGCTCCTGCATCCACCAAGCTCTGACCAGCTACATCCAACAGCTCCACCATGACCACTGTCACACAGGCTGTGAGTGAGCCTCGATGTTGGCATGTGATGAAGGTCCATCCTGGCCCTTCCAACGAGAGGTCCGTCTGAGAATCCGAGTCTACACGTAGCACTCGTAGCGGGCTCCAGCCGCTCCACCATTGTCCAGTCAACCAAAGCCAACCCACCTCACAAGTGACCGGCTGTTTCATTGTCCAGTTAATCTTCATGTCCATTAAAGACAGAACCAAATGCAAAAGAGGACCCAGCGCACAGAAGGAACCCAGCGGCACCACCACCATCACCATTCTAATTCCGCATCAATCCTCTGCACCAGTTTCTTCACTCTGAAAATCTCTTGCCTGGTAAAGCATACTCCTTCTGCTAACTTCATGTTTTGCCTGGCAGCCTTCACAAAACCCTTACTATCTGGGAAGTACTTTTCAACATCGATCAGTCTCTTGTTTTTTGTTTTCTGCAAAAAACGTTTCATTTCTGACACCCCATAGACATTTTTCTTTTTTACACATGTTTCATCATCGCTCACCCAACCACAAGTACTATCGTCTGAATTGAGTTCACTTTTCCCCTCGGTCACTTTTTTTGCTTTTGTCCCATTTGAACCTTTTGCCTTTCTTTTCTGCCCCACCACCTTCACCCCTTCCTCCTCAGCCCCCATCTCCATGTCAGCTACTTTAGCCCCTCCCTCCTCCACTTGACTGACAGGAGGACTACTGTCCTCTTGGGAACTTGTGTCAGCCACAGGTTCAGCATTAACCATTTCTCCTTCACCTCCACTGTTTTCCTGCTGGCTATTTTCTTTTTCCCCTTCATCTTCACCTGTTTGCTCAGTTCCCCCCCCATCTTTATTGACATTCTCTGCCAACAACTCGGGTTCAGCATTTACTCCTTCATCTTCACCCACCTGCCCACTCCCAGTACCATCCCCATTAACGTTTCCCATCTCCTTTTCAACATTTTTTCCCCAGGGATTACTCCCCCTCCCCCCCCCTGGTAGCATTGCTTGTCCCCTCGCCAGAGTCAACAACCCTCTCTGGACAGGACCTTATCAAGTGCCCTTCCACCCCACAGCCAAAGCACTTCATATTCTCGGTTGTAGCAAATAAAGTGTATTCAAAATTGTCGACTTTGATCTTAAAGCCTGTAATCAGCTCTTTACTCCTGTTTCTCAAAATCATGAACAGCATTCTCCTGTGAGAAACAACATGTCGCAACTCAGGTGATTTACACCCTGACGGGAGCTTTTTAATCGGCGACACCACCTTCCCAAACTTGGTCAACTCTCTCACTATCAGTTCATCATCAATGAATGGGGGGACGTTTGACAGAAACACTTTACTCGATGGCATTGCGAGTGGCGTTACTTTCACAAGCGTGCCCTTTATCTCAACGCCCCTCTCGATCACAGCGTTTGCTTTATTCATCCCATCGACAAAAATCACAACGCCACCATTCATTCTGGCAGCAGATTTAACGCTAGCGGGTCCGACTACTTTTGCGACCGCTAAACTGCAGTCCTCTACAGAGCACGGGAAAGCTGGCGAGATCTTAAAACCATGCTTCCTTGTGAGAGTTGTGAAAGCCATGGCGACGCTGAAAGCCGTCAGCGAACAGCAAACACAAAACCACCAACAGCAGTTTAAACACTAGACCAGTGCAAAAACCGCAAAACCCAACACTAGCGAGATAGAAGAGCAAGCATAGACAGAGTATAGATAGACCAAACACTCACTCCGTAACCTCACTCCGCACCACGCTCCTCACTCACACACATCCGCACGAGAGACAGAGAGAGAGAGAGAGAGAGCAAGAGAGAGAGAGAGAGAGATAAACGGTTTCCATGTTTTGTGTATTGGCATCCATAAAAAACTGTGAAGAGCACAGCTGGTCCTCCTCACTAGATTGGAACTACTTCCTCCTCTCTTTTCATTTGTTCTCTTCTCTGAGGACCCTATGTCCCCTCCCCCTCTGCCTCCTCTCGCCCTGTCCTATAGGCTATAACCATGCCTTGCTTCTCTTCTCTTCTCTTCTCTTCTCTTCTCTTCTCTTCTCTTCTCTTCTCTTCTCTTCCCCACTCTCTTTCAGGCAGGAGGTAAGCACTACCACCCTACCTGTGCCAGGTGTGCCCGCTGTCACATGACGTTCCTGGAAGGAGAGGAGATGTATCTAACAGGTGAGAAGGTCCTCAAAGGTACACAAACACACCTAGACATAGCAGGGCAGAGAGAACACAGAAACATCTCTCCCCTCCCCTGTACATTCACATGATGCAAAGCCTGTGCAGCTAGTTCAGGCAGATAACTCTAAGCAGTACACAGGTCAACATCAGCTAGGTGATAGACACACGCTTGCTTTATCTGATTGTGGCGTTTACTGCCCAATCTCATGCTGCTATCTAGCTGCTCTGTTATGCAGTGCTGTGTGCTTTGCTCTATCCTCCTTTCCTCCTGAGAACCAGCAATTATTTTCTTTGCACTGTAGAGGACATCACTTTTTGCTGATTTTCTCTAATGCTATACATATGACTCTGTGGAGTCCTGGCATTCCTTACTGAGGACAACTGTAGCTTAAAGTGATATATATTGTGTGTGTGTGTGTGTGGGGGGGGGGGACAAAATGTGCACTGTAGCCAGGACTGACAACTGTAGCTTTAAAGTGATATATCGTGTATGGTGGTTTGGACAAAATGTGCACTGTACTACTGTAGCCAAGAGAAAAAATAGCAAGGCTTGCCATCTCCGGTTTAAAGTAAGCGGACGCCTTTAGAGCCTGGAAGCAGGTTAAAGTCATATTATTTCCAATTTGAAGAGTGAACGTGAACACAGCTTATCCATGGTCACTGAACTAAATATTGGACAAATATTTTCATACAAAAAATATATTTTATAGCGAGACAAATCAGGAGAGAATTTACTTAATTATCAAACTTTCTCTGTCCCAGAAACATACTCTCGTGGGAGCTACCACCAGTAAACACAGGACGTTCGTGAGATTTGCCGCCAGACGCCGACACCCACTTAGGAGACCATTTTCTAAGATTTGTGTACCAACGCTCGTTTTCCTTGATTTACTCTGAGAATTGATTCAGATTGAACCTTCATCCCACATAGACAATCCTTTATATTCATCAAGGCCACCGTATGTACAGCAGCAGCAGTGCGTGTGCACGTGCATGCATGCATGCGCGCGCGGTGGGTGACAGAGAAAGAGAGAGGATATGGTAACCTGATAAATGAGTTCTTGTAACAAAGTGCAGTTATATAGCGTATTGATCTCACTCAACTCAATTTAATGGCATTCTCTCACACAAGGCCACACACACACACACACACACACACACACACACGCACACACAGGCACACGCACACACGTGTAAACGCACACGCACACACATACATAACCGCACACACGCTTGCCTGCTTCCATTTGATGTTGCCTTGATGCAGCCTGTGCACTACAGTGCTAGGAGTCAATTACCTGTCAGTGTGTTTCCATGCGGCAGCTCCTTGTTCCACAGTGACAAACCAACACTCATCTGATTCTCAGCCTCCGTCCAGGTGTACAGATTCACCCATTAAGACCTGCATGAGGCCGAGTTCTACAAATCAGTAGTTCGCACACTTTCAAGATTTCTCTCTCTCTAAAAAAAAAGCTAATGTACACAGTTCGCAGCACAAGCTTAATCTTCTATTTTTGTATAGCCAACGGTTTTAATAGGATCACGCAAACCTCTCAAACCAGTGATCCTTACCTTGTGTAATTTCAAAGAACCCCCAGGCAGTTTGATATGCATTCTGCCACAGACCCCCATTTCATACTGTAGGATTTTCAACTGTGGGACCTCAATCTACACTGTCTGTAAAACTATCAATCATTTAGCCATGGGGACACCCTGGACAGTCTGGGTCCCCAGACTCCACATTGAGGGACAGTTTTTTAATAGGGAAACGGTGTATGTTTTGGGAGCCAGCAACATTTGCAATGCAGGCAGTGTGACCCATGTGGCTTGTGTGATGAGGGATGTTGAATTATTAATACTGTAATATGGGATGTAACAATTAATCCAACTAATCGATTTAAATGATTATTTAACTCCTTTAGCGCCATCTAGTGTTAGCATGCGCACACCTAAGAAATGCCGCCCGTCCACTCTCACTCTACGGAGCTTGTTTCCCTTCCGGGTTATTCAGGAAGGGAAGGTGTTGTAAGTGTTTGTTAACATCGAGCTATACAGTACATGTATGTAGCCTATGTTAACCTATATGTTAACCTATATGTTAACCTATATGTTAACCTATACAGTACATGTATGTAGCCTATGTTAACCTATATGTTAACCTATACAGTTCATGTATGTAGCCTATGTTAACCTATATGTTAACCTATACAGTGCATGTATGTAGCCTATGTTAACCTATATGTTAACCTATACAGTTCATGTATGTAGCCTATGTTAACCTATATGTTAACCTATACAGTGCATGTATGTAGCCTATGTTAACCTATATGTTAACCTATATGTTAACCTATACAGTTCATGTATGTAGCCTATGTTAGCCTATATGTTGGTGCTTGCTGCTCTCTTATTGACATGCAGGAGGTGCTCCCCCTCTTGAAAGCCACCAGTAAAACTCTGCATTTGCATATTGTACCTGATTGTGTGTGTGTGTGTGTGTGTGTGTGTGTGTGTGTGTGTGTGTGTGTGTGTGTGCGTGTGCGTGCGTTGTTAGCTCCAGAGAACCGCCCCAAGGTTACATTCAGTCCTTTAGATGGGTTAAGACATGTAGGAGGGCTGAGCGATCACCCCCCAGAGACTCATCCAAATTGCCGCACGCACGCACGCACGCACGCACGCACGCACGCACGCACGCACGCACGCACGCACGCACGGACACACACACACACACACACACACACACACACACTCATGTATCACACCACTTCTCATTCCACGCACACGCATCCATGAGATTGATTGCAAGCGAGTGAGTGTGTGTATGTATGTGCGTGTTGAGTGGTAGTGGTGGAAAGGTCTATTATGAACTATGTGTGCATGTGTGTCAGACTGTGTGTGTGTGTGTGTGTGTGTGTGTGTGTGTGTGTGTGTGTGTGTGTGTGTGTGTGTGTGTGTGTGTGTGTGTGTGTGTGTGTGTGTGTGTGTGTGTGTGCGTGTGTGCGTGCGTGCGTGCGTGCGTGCGTGCGTGCGTGCGTGCGTGCGTGCGTGCGTGCGTGCGTGCGTGCGTGCGTGCGTGCGTGCGTGCATGTGTGCGTGCGTGCGTAAAAATTCTGATCACTATTGCCTCTTAAAATGGATGGATGGTTGATGGATGCATGGATGGACGGGTGGGCGGACAAATAGAAGGCTGAACCGTTTTACACTCTATCTATGTATAGTTAAAGTAAGTCAAACAATTTTCCATTTAAAGGGGTCATCAAATTATTGGCTCAGGAATGCGACAAAAACTAAATAATGTCCATGAATTCAAGTCTCTACGGGGTGTGTAATTGATAGACAATAACATTTTTGGTGAACGATCCCTTTAATGGTTAATACTGGTTAACCACTTGAGCGCTAACAATCCCTACAAATGTGATATGATATCATTTCATTAAAACACAATCCCCACCACCTGGAAAAAGTGCCTTCGACTCCGAGCTCTTGCCCCATCAATCAGTTTGATTGATGGGGCAAGATTGATCCAGAGTTCCTCGACAGGGAGGAACATTCACCTGCAGTCAACGATCACAGCAACTGAGCCCGCAATACTGCATGCGGTGGCTTTCTGCTTCTGATTATTCTGCTTTCATTCCAAACACAGAGCTGTCGCTCCACTCTCACATGGGCGGAGAGGGAGGGAGGCAGCCTGTGATGTCAGAGAGACAGACAGGCACCAAGGAAGCAGGAGAGGCAGACAGCCTGGTGTCAGAGAGACAGACAGGCACCAAGGAAGCAGGAGAGGCAGACAGCCTGGTGTCAGAGAGACAGACAGGCACCAAGGAAGCAGGAGAGGCAGACAGCCTGGTGTCAGAGAGACACTATAGGAGAGGGAGACAGCCTGGTGTCAGAGAGACACTAGGAGAGGGAGACAGTGAAAGCAAGGAGAGAGTGCACAACGTGGACTTGTAGACAGTGGTGGATAGTAACTGTACCCAAGTACTGTACTTAAGTACACAATTTTGAGGTATTTGTACTTTACTCGAGTGTTTCCAATACTTTTAATAACAAACAAATATTGTACTTTTACTCCACTACAATTATTTGAAAACTTTTGTTGCGACCACAGGTCGCATTTACTATGAAAATGTCCATTTCCCGTCAGTCAGTCACTTATTATCCCCATAGGTGGTCTCGAGACATCACGTGACATCATCAGGGATGGAGATCAAGTAAATGCGACCCACGGACTTAGGCGTCTCGCCCTTAGGCGTCTTACTGGTTACTAGTTACTTTGTAGATTTTGATTATTATTACAAAACATACATTAACCACTTCAGCTCTACAAACATTTTGTCCATTTCAAAAAAGCACATCTAGAAGCTCACGATGCGTCATGATGCATTCTGAGCTTGTAGATCTGCTATTTTCTGCATAATGAGTACTTTTACTTTTGGTACTTTAAGTACATTTCTGTGACAATACTTTTGTGCTTTTAATTTAGTACGTTACTTTTTATACAACTGCTTGTAGATCAGTTAAGAGATTTGGTTGTGAGTGCAAAAGTACAGTGCCCTCAGTTCTGTTTTAAACATACAGTCACGGCAGTATTATGCGTGTCTTAAGTACCAGGTCTTATTACTTAACTTAAGACCTGGAGGCGTGATCAATGCCATTTGGCCACTCAGAATAGCCAAATGGCATTGACCACGCCTCCAGGTCTTAAGTTAAGTCATAAGACCTGGTACTTAAGACATGCATAATACTGCCCAGGGTCTAAGAAGTGGTTCGGGAGTCTCACCTCTTGAAACACACATCTGCGCAGAAGGACTGAATCCTACCAGGGTCTTTTCCCCTGAGGCCTGCTTGTATTGTCTCCATCAGAGTCTGTCTCAATAAAGAACAACAGCAAAATAGGTTTGTGGTGCTGCAAGATTAATTTCTTTGCCAATGCATTGGTTAAGAAATTAATCTATAGTTGCACAAACCTCTTTTGCTCACGCCCTTGGTAATCTTTCCAGATTGCTTTTTTCATTCGTCAAATAATCTTCTCACAAAATGTGTCTGTTTTGCCGTTGCACAACGTGTCTGCTATGAGAATGTGTAGTAGTAATGGCTACACTATGCATTCAGGAAGACACTAACACACATGCATTGACATGCGTTTTGTATGCTCAGCCTCATACAAAACTTTCATTGTTTTATATTTGTTTTGTATTGTAATGTGTTTATTTAACCCATTTTGACCATTTTGACCTACATCCTTACAGTTTTCTGAAAAAGCTGTTTCTATGTCTGTCGTTCTTCGATTTTTCAAAAATAGCAGACCTGGCGCGCTATGAGCTTGTAGATCTGCCATTTTTCAATGGCTAAAGCATAACATAATGCTAACACCAAAAGGGGTTCCCGCCCAAAATGGGTTAATAGCCGAACAATAATAAGAGATACCTAAATTATACATTTGTATTTTTTTTTACTGGCCAAGATGGCGGTCAGTATGTACAGGCTAATTGAAATTCTAGTCGGCCAATGGCCGGTAAATACCGAACCTACAGTGTCTGTCTCCCTTATATTGTACCACCGTCCTCTACGGCTGTCTGTCTCTCTGCAGTATAGAGGGTATGTCTGTCTGTCTGTCTCTCCTGCAGTATAGAGGGTATGTCTGTCTGTCTGTCTCTCCTGCACTATAGAGGGTATGTCTGTCTGTCTGTCTCTCCTGCACTATAGAGGGTATGTCTGTCTGTCTCTCCTGCAGTATAGAGGGTATGTCTGTCTGTCTGTCTCTCCTGCAGTATAGAGGGTATGTCTGTCTGTCTGTCTCTCCTGCAGTATAGAGGGTATGTCTGTCTGTCTCTCTGCAGTATAGAGGGTATGTCTGTCTGTCTCTCCTGCAGTATAGAGGGTATGTCTGTCTGTCTCTCTGCAGTATAGAGGGTATGTCTGTCTGTCTCTCTGCAGTATAGAGGGTATGTCTGTCTGTCTCTCCTGCAGTATAGAGGGTATGTCTGTCTGTCTCTCTGCAGTATAGAGGGTATGTCTGTCTGTCTGTCTCTCCTGCAGTATAGAGGGTATGTCTGTCTGTCTCTCCTGCAGTATAGAGGGTATGTCTGTCTGTCTCTCCTGCAGTATAGAGGGTATGTCTGTCTGTCTCTCCTGCAGTATAGAGGGTATGTCTGTCTGTCTGTCTCTCTGCAGTATAGAGGGTATGTCTGTCTGTCTCTCCTGCAGTATAGAGGGTATGTCTGTCTGTCTGTCTCTCCTGCAGTATAGAGGGTATGTCTGTCTGTCTCTCCTGCAGTATAGAGGGTATGTCTGTCTGTCTGTCTCTCTGCAGTATAGAGGGTATGTCTGTCTGTCTGTCTGTCTGTCTCTCCTGCAGTATAGAGGGTATGTCTGTCTGTCTCTCCTGCAGTATAGAGGGTATGTCTGTCTGTCTGTCTCTCTGCAGTATAGAGGGTATGTCTGTCTGTCTCTCCTGCAGTATAGAGGGTATGTCTGTCTGTCTCTCCTGCAGTATAGAGGGTATGTCTGTCTGTCTCTCTGCAGTATAGAGGGTATGTCTGTCTGTCTCTCCTGCACTATAGAGGGTATGTCTGTCTGTCTCTCCTGCAGTATAGAGGGTATGTCTGTCTGTCTCTCCTGCACTATAGAGGGTATGTCTGTCTGTCTGTCTCTCTGCAGTATAGAGGGTATGTCTGTCTGTCTCTCCTGCAGTATAGAGGGTATGTCTGTCTGTCTCTCCTGCAGTATAGAGGGTATGTCTGTCTGTCTGTCTCTCTGCAGTATAGAGGGTATGTCTGTCTGTCTGTCTGTCTCTCTGCAGTATAGAGGGTATGTCTGTCTGTCTCTCCTGCAGTATAGAGGGTATGTCTGTCTGTCTGTCTCTCTGCAGTATAGAGGGTATGTCTGTCTGTCTGTCTGTCTCTCTGCAGTATAGAGGGTATGTCTGTCTGTCTGTCTGTCTCTCTGCAGTATAGAGGGTATGTCTGTCTGTCTGTCTGTCTCTCTGCAGTATAGAGGGTATGTCTGTCTGTCTCTCCTGCACTATAGAGGGTATGTCTGTCTGTCTCTCCTGCAGTATAGAGGGTATGTCTGTCTGTCTCTCCTGCACTATAGAGGGTATGTCTGTCTGTCTCTCCTGCAGTATAGAGGGTATGTCTGTCTGTCTCTCTGCAGTATAGAGGGTATGTCTGTCTGTCTGTCTGTCTCTCTGCAGTATAGAGGGTATGTCTGTCTGTCTGTCTGTCTCTCTGCAGTATAGAGGGTATGTCTGTCTGTCTCTCCTGCAGTATAGAGGGTATGTCTGTCTGTCTCTCCTGCAGTATAGAGGGTATGTCTGTCTGTCTCTCCTGCAGTATAGAGGGTATGTCTGTCTGTCTCTCCTGCAGTATAGAGGGTATGTCTGTCTGTCTCTCTGCAGTATAGAGGGTATGTCTGTCTGTCTCTCCTGCACTATAGAGGGTATGTCTGTCTGTCTCTCCTGCAGTATAGAGGGTATGTCTGTCTGTCTGTCTCTCCTGCAGTATAGAGGGTATGTCTGTCTGTCTCTCCTGCAGTATAGAGGGTATGTCTGTCTGTCTCTCTGCAGTATAGAGGGTATGTCTGTCTGTCTCTCTGCAGTATAGAGGGTATGTCTGTCTGTCTCTCTGCAGTATAGAGGGTATGTCTGTCTGTCTCTCCTGCAGTATAGAGGGTATGTCTGTCTGTCTCTCCTGCAGTATAGAGGGTATGCCTGTCTGTCTCTCCTGCAGTATAGAGGGTATGTCTGTCTGTCTCTCCTGCAGTATAGAGGGTATGTCTGTCTGTCTCTCCTGCAGTATAGAGGGTATGTCTGTCTGTCTCTCCTGCAGTATAGAGGGTATGTCTGTCTGTCTCTCCTGCAGTATAGAGGGTATGTCTGTCTGTCTCTCCTGCAGTATAGAGGGTATGTCTGTCTGTCTCTCTGCAGTATAGAGGGTATGTCTGTCTGTCTCTCCTGCAGTATAGAGGGTCTGTCTGTCTGTCTGTCTCTCCTGCAGTATAGAGGGTATGTCTGTCTGTCTCTCCTGCACTATAGAGGGTATGTCTGTCTGTCTGTCTCTCCTGCACTATAGAGGGTATGTCTGTCTGTCTCTCCTGCAGTATAGAGGGTATGTCTGTCTGTCTCTCCTGCACTATAGAGGGTATGTCTGTCTGTCTCTCCTGCACTATAGAGGGTATGTCTGTCTGTCTGTCTCTCCTGCAGTATAGAGGGTATGTATGTCTGTCTGTCTCTCTTTGCAGTATAGAGGGTATGTCTGTCTGTCTGTCTCTCCTGCAGTATAGAGGGTATGCGCGTGACATCATCATCATACCCGGAAGTTATGCGGGAACGCCTACTGAGTGGCACAAACCTACTGTTCTGGCCTTGATAGCTCATACATCCAAACACAAAGGTCCTATCTGATTGCATTAAATGACGTTAAACGACATGCATGCAGAAAGCATGCAGTTTGCGCGCACCGTTGGTGTGATTGTTGACTGAGGCTACAAAGTATACCACGAGCAATTTAAGCAGATGCCACTGTCACTGATGTTTTAAAGGCACCAATCGGTACCGCTGACTGCCTTCACACCTGCGTAGATTAGCGGGGGGGGGGGGGGGGGGGTATTTGTGCATATGTTTGTCTTGTTTATAACGGTTTTGCACAAAGCCAATAAAATACTAAAGGTCTTTGTAAATAAGGCAGAGGTGGCTTTTGTAACAGTAGTTAAGTTCTCTCCATCTGGCACAGCGAGGGACTCAGGCCCTGCAGGCTGTATTATCAGCCAACGCGGGGCGGGGGATTGTGGGTGGGATGGAGGGGGGGGGGGGCGGGTGGTGGTTACTGAATCACCATGCATGGTTTGTGTCTGGAGTATTGATTTTGTGTGTGTTATGTGCTAGTGTGCATGCACGCTCATGCGTCAGGGTTGGTTGTTAGCATGTGCACGCACTCCTAATACCCCTGCATTATATTGACATAATGAGACACAGTGAGCATTGTTATGGGTATGTGCGACTGAATGTCCATGTGTGTCTGCATGTGTGTCTGCATGTGTGTCTGCGTGTGTGTGTGTGTGTGTGTGTGTGTGTGCGTGCGTGCATGTGCGTGTGTTCAGGTCAGATTTATAGCGGTGATAGCATCATGATAAGCTGTGTTCACATGGGCAGATGCAAAGATACAGTCTACCATTCATTGTCAATTGAAGCCAGCCACATGAAGATGCAAAGATGCATCCGACGTTTGTAGCTGCTGCAAATTGAAGCTCAGCTGGGTTCAACTTCCAGATGCAAAGCTACAAAGCTACAACTGCATTTTTTTGGCGACCAAAGCATTTACTATGAAAACGTGCAATTCCCGTCGGTGTATCACTCAAAATCCCCATACATGGGAAAGCCCCCATATACTGTATGGTGCCCAGGTCTCGTGACATCAATATGACATCTGATGTCATAGTAAATGAGCTCTGCTGTCGCAATTAAGCCCATATGGAGATCCCTGAAGTCATCAATATTGGCCAGCAACTTCACATCTGACCTCAAACCCTTAGATCTCCATATATGGATATATGTCGGAACCTGTTCTGACATTCCATATGTTGATCCTTCCCCCATCCGTCCTTCCTCTTCGATGTCTCCCTTTGGATACCGGAGAACTCGCCAGTTTACCAAGTCGCCATGGCGAAAGTTCTTCATCAATGCCTTCATCGTTATGCTAACATGCTGTCTTCATCAGTGTAGTATGTCAAACTCACAGATGTTATAGTTCATTTCCAAAGTGATCAAATTATTTTGTGCAATTAAATGGGCAGCTAGAAGATAAAAAGGTGAGTACTGTATGTGAATACCAATGATAAGTAGGCCTACCATTTCAGGAATGAATAATGAATTACATTGTTTCGGTACTTTGGTGTTTAAACTTTTAGCATTCCTACTTTCTCTAATGTTAACTCTAAACAACTATCCTCTCTCTCTCAATTCAATGCAATTTAAATGAAGGTGAAGTAAAACTAAAATGCACTAAATCGTGGCGAGTTGGTAAACTGGCGAGTTCTCCAGATACCCTCCCTTTTGACTGATACCTGTCCATTCAAACTCTAGACGGGCCTGCCCAAAGTTATTAGTGCAGCCGTGCCCGGCAGCCGGCGAAAACTAGAGTTCTCAACAGGACCCAAAAAATGTAGACTTGGCCCTCATGAATACACTCAAGAGAATGTCCCCACTACCACCCTTAGATCTCCATATATGGAGCCGACCTGTTCTGTCATAACATATGTCTGACCTCATCAAACCCTGTATACTCAAGACATGCTCCTTATACACTATAGCCAGTACAGAATTCATTCCATGTTGATCTGACCCCCCCATGCCAAAGCGCCAGCGCTCGCCCAACAGTCTGCCGCCAACGAGGCGGATGCGCGCACAGCGACCTCGCCCTTTGCAGTGAGCAACAGATATACAAAGCATCACAAAATGATACTGAATTGGCCTAGTATAATATATAAGTGTGTGTGTGTGTGTGTGTGTGTGTGTGTGTGTGTGTGTGTGTGTGTGTGTGTGTGTGTGTGTGTGTGTGTGTGTGTGTGTGTGTGTGTGTGTGTGTGTGTGTGTGTGTGTGTGTGTGTGTGTGTGTGTGTGTGTGCGTGCGTGCGTGCGTGCGTGCGTGCGTGCGTGCGTGCGTGCGTGCGTGCGTGCGTGCGTGCGTGCGTGCGTGCGTGCGTGCGTGCGTGCGTGCGTGCGTGCGTGCGTGCGTGCGTGCGTGCGTGCGTGCGTGCGTGCGTGCGTGCGTGCGTGCGTGCGCGCGCGGAAGCGGATGTATTAGTGGCATTATCATTATCAGATCTGTATGCAACTATATGCATATATTAACATCCTGCAGTGCTTTATTGCTACCAGCTAAATTTAATAGATTTTACCATCCTGCCTGCATGTTGCTCTGGTCTTTGTCCGTCTGTCTTTGGCACCCCTCCTTTCTCTCTCTCTCTCTATCTCTCTCTCTCTCTCTCTCTCTCTCTCTTATAGGCCCACTGTATATCTTTCTTTCTCTGTCTTATCCTGTCTTTGCTTCGTTCCCCACCCGCCCTCTGTTCTTCTCTATCTCTCTCTCTCTTTCCCTCTCTCCATTTCTCTTTTTCACTCTGTTTTCTCCTTGTCCTTCCTTCATTCATCATCTCTCCCTTACTCTCTCTCTTTCTCTCTCATTCTATCCCCTGCTGTCTCTGTCTATATCTCTGCTCTCTCTGTCCATCTGTCCATATTGCTCTGTCATCTCTCCGTCCTGCTGTCAGTGTCTACCTCTCTTATCTGTCTGCCCGTCCCTGTCATTCTCTCTCTGTCCTTCTTCCTCTCTCTCTCTCTCTCTCTCTCTCTCTCTCTCTCTCTCTCTCTCTCTCTCTCTCTCTCTCTCTCTCTCATGCTATCTTTGTCCTTCTCAGTGTAGGGAGGAGAGAAATACAACCCATGTCATTACATGTAACATACTGCCTCTCGACAGACTGGTGTGCGTGCATGCGTGCGTGCGTGCGTGCGTGCGTGCGTGCGTGCGTGCGTGCGGACGTGCGTGTGTGCATGAATGCGGACGTGCATGCATGCGCGTGTGAAAAAGAGAGAGATGGGCACATGATGGATAGCTCTAGCTGAGAAATGCTGATCTATCCTTCATGTTCGTATCCTATAAAACGTTATGGACCTCCTCTCCCCTCCCCTCCCTTCCCCTCCCCTCCCCTCCCCGCACACACACACTAAACTAACCCACTGGGCTTAGACTGTAGGAATACTGGGTGTGTCCTCTTGCTCCACTTTTTTGAGAGCCAAATGTCTCTCATGTCCCTTTTGAGGGGCTTATTTTATGATGAGGACTTGAGGTTGATCTGTTATGTTAAAAATCTAAGTTTTGGGTATATGGCCTAAGCTGTAATCAATGGAAGGAAATCCTTCAAGCAATGACTGATACCCGATGAACGGTATAGTAATATAAGTGTGTGTGTGTGTGTGTGTGTGTGTGTGTGTGTGTGTGTGTGTGTGTGTGTGTGTGTGTGTTGCAGGTTCTGAGGTTTGGCACCCAGTGTGTAAGGAAGCCACACGATTAGAGAGAAAGCTGAGGGTGAGTCTGTCTGTCTGCCATCATCTGTTGTTGTCTGGGTTAGATCACATTTGCCCAAACTATAAAAACAACAGATCTACAAGCTCACAACATGTCGCTTTGCGCTGCATTGCGAGCTTGTAGATCCGTTATTGTCACAAATATCACAAATCACAATAATCAAACAATCTTTTGAAATAATTTATATTGTTTTTAAAGGAAATGAGAAAAGGGGGGACATTTATTTGCGACCCATAAAATTGTCCACGACCCAAACATGCATATCAACCTACTTTTTTGGAAACAGTTTATTAACTTATGTTAGGGTTGGTCAGTTTTCATGCTCTGTCTGTCACTTACACTTTGTACTTGTGTGCGTGCGCGCGCGCGTGCGTGCGTGTGTGGGTGTGTCTGTGTGTGCGTGTGTGTGCGTGTCTACCAGTTGAGACGCACATCTGAGACTGCGTCCATCTCGCCTCCAGGCTCCAGCCTGGGATCTCCTCGCCACCTGGTCTATGTGAGTACATCCTGTCATATAGTTACTGTACCCCCTCCGTGTCAACTCTCACTGTCGGTCCTGTCAATCAAACCCTAACCAACAGAGATTTGAGCTACGAGCTGTGACCACCACGCTGGAAAACTATTCCCTCTTCTGTCTTCTCCTCTTCTGTCTGTCTGCTTGTTTTCTTTCTGTATTTTCCGTAGAGTGTATGTCTGTTTAGATTCTGTGCCTTGCTGTCCCTCTTGATCTCTCTCTACCTCTATTTATACTGTACATTATGCATCTTCAGATCCATCTTTATTTGGTCCCCGAAGGGAAGCATAATAGTACAACATAACAAATAGACAAACGTGCGTGCGTGCGTGCGTGCGTGCGTGCGTGCGTGTGTGCGTGGAGAGAGAGAGAGATAGATAGATAGATACAATCAACAATACTGCCTCTAGACAGGCTTGTCTTTGACAGGCTGCGCGTGTGCGTGCGTGCGTGCGTGCGTGCGTGCGTGTGTGCATGCGTGCGTGTGCGTGTATGGTGGGGGGAATTAATGACTAAGTGTGTGTGCGTGCGCTTGTCTGTGGCCATATGTTTGTGTCATGTTGCAGTGTGCTTCTCTCTGTCTCCTCAGACTAAGGCAGACAGTGTGTTTCTCTCTGTCTCCTCAGACTAAGGCAGACAGTGGTGTTCCGGGATACAAGAACCTGGCAGCGCTGCCTCGGGTCAAAGCCATCTACGACATCCAGAGACCCGACGTCATCCCATACCAGGCCTACCATGCACACACACACCTCTCTGAGGACGCACTGGAGGGCTACAGCTGCGGGCAGGTACACACACACACACACACACACACACACACACACACACACACACACACACACACACACACACACACACACAGTGTTAAAAACGCTCCAGTTTTAATTTGTTCAGAGTGATGATCACAGAAGGAATACTATATTCTTTGTACAGGGCAGTTTGGACCGTAGCGTCGACCTAATAGCAGTAAGTGGAAGGCTTGGTGGAGGCTGTGAGAGATAGAGGTCCTACTTGACCCAAGTGGCCTTCCTCATAAGTGACCACGCGTACAGTTCACTTAGGGGTTTGGGGTGAACCCATTATTTAAATCGTTTCAAACTGTGGTCACGTATTTACATGATGTTGGCTGTGATTTACACACTACGCAATGAAACAACACGACGATGAAATTGGTAACAATGATGACGGCTGGCTCTGTGCCCAACCTAGCATTAAGCGACCGCATTACAGCTCATGATGTGTTGCCTGGGTCTCCTGCATGGGAAATTAACATCTACAGTGGGGTCCCATATCTTTCTTCCTCAATCTCAAAATAGTCTCTATGGGTCCCCAGAGGTACCTCTGTTAGACACACCCACAGACTACTACTGTACATCTACCTAGCTCAGCCAAAACACACATGTTTTGGCTGAGCTTGAGCTGAGTTTGTTAGTTTTTGAACACAAGATATTTGCACGTGCAGAATATATAGAGAAAGCATGCATGGGGACATACGGACAATTACTATTTAAACAAATATTTTGTGCAGTTTCTGCGTGGGAACTTGGAAGTGAATGTGATATTTTTCATTTATGTTTTTGGTGTCTTATAATCCCGTAAAGGATGGGTCTTTATGACAAGACACGAAAATAAAGATTCATTCATTCATTCATTCATTCATTCATTCATTCATTCATTCATTCATTCATTCACATCTCCATGATTTCACAAACACATTAAAAACAAGTGCATCGTTCATGTATGTGCCTAAACATGCCTTAAAGCAGTAGTTCACCCAAAACATCAGCAACAATGTATTTTGTACCAGGTATCAATTACACACCACATGAATTCATGGAGATTTATTTTGTTTTCGTCGCATTCCTATAAGCCAATCATTTGTTGACCGGCGAAAAGATGCTAATGGTAGGAGACAAAAACAAAAATAATCTCCACGAATTCAAGGCTTCATGGGGTGTGAAATTGTTACACCATTGTGTGACTGAGTATAGATTAGGCTTAATGCATGAATCGGTATACAACGCAGCCGACAGTCTGAGGTCATTGAGCGTTACATTGCAGTGTTGACTTGCAGATACAGAACCAAACTGCTCTGAAAATATAGGATATATCATGGTCATTGGATGAAAGGTTCTTCTTCTTCTTTTTATTTTCTCAGTCCCTGGGATCCCTGTCTCCATACTCCCAGGTAAGCAGCATGGCTAGAGCCCCCCCCCTCTCTCTCTCTCTCTCTGTTTGCGCTGCTACAAAGATGGTTTGAAAGTTTCAATGCTTAATGATGTCATTTAAATTCTTGGGCCAGTACAAAGTACAAAGTACAAAGCCTCACAAAAGAGAAGGGTGGGATTGCAAAAAAAATGTAATCGTGCAGGCAAAAATGAGCATCTGACTCACTAGGAGGAACAGAATGCAGGGAGCAGGGTCAGACTAAGCTGAACTCATGGCTAAAGGGCTGGTCTCAGCTGGTCTCAGAACAGAGTTTACATACTAGATACATACTAGAGACGTGGGGACAAGAGAACGTCTCTTGATCAAGAGTCTCTTTAGAGGAGGAGAAAAATAAAATAAATACAAAATTATAAATAATTTTATATTATTGTGAGTGCCCAAAACATGCAATTTGTTTACCTATCTTAATGAATGTTTGAGGGTAAACAAAAGGTTAAATAAAGGCTTCGTTAAAGGGCAAAGGTCTCTCTCTTTCTCTCTCTCTCAGTCTCTCCCTCTCTCTCAGTCTCTCCCTCTCTCTCTCTTGCTCACTTAGCGGAAAAATGACGGGGACAACATTGCCACGTGAACAATATTGAACAACTGTCCACTGTAAGCATTCTGTATAAATCATGCATGTAAATAACTCCCAGGACCTGTTGGAGAGTGTGGAGTTGAGAACGAGGCGTTCCTCCAGCCCTGCATACACTGACTCCCCATCACACAGTCGACAAGGAGGCTCCCCACTGAACTACTATCACCCTGGTAATCACACACACACACACACACACACACACACACACACACACACACACACACACACACACACACACACACACGCACACGCATACGCACACACACACACACACACACACACACACACACGCATACGCACACACACACACACACGCGCACGCACTCGCACACACACACACACACGCACACACACACACACACACGCACGCGCGCACACACACACACACACACACACACACACACACACACGCTCCAAATCAATGAAATGCTCATTCCACCTTCATCCTCTTGGTCTGTGTGTCAGTTTGTCTATCTTGGGGGAGGCAGGTCATGCTGTCGCTCACACTCTCTTGCTCTCTCTCACTGTGATTGGCTGGACTGGCTGCAGGCAGTGAGAGTGGCAGGAGTTCACCCTATCACAGTCAGCTAGACCCCAGGTCTGCCACACCCACCATCACCACCACCTACCAAGCCCCAAAGCATTTCCATGTACCAGGTAGGCTGTCATTCCAAACAAGAAAGAAAAAGAAAACCAGCAACAAACAATCACTTGAGCTGCAACCCCTAACCTCTCCACCTCAGAGCCCTAACATCTAACACAGCAATATTCCAGTGTTATTAACCACTTTGGGGGCATGTCATTATAGGCACATTGTAATTGAGAAATGTCAAAAATATTTGTTGTTCAACAAAGTATATAGACCAGAGTAGAGAAGAACTGAACAATATTGTTTGTTCACATGTAGATTTTTTTTGAGGGGTGCTAGCCCCTCCTACTTTATATTCAGCTATTAGTGTAGATTTCCGTCTTACACAAACATTAAATTCCCATTGACAATGAATGGAGCATTTACGTCACAGTATGTGGACGAGCAAATCGGCTATATTTGTCCTACACAAAGATTTAATTCCCATTGACAATGAATGGAGAATTCATGTCATATGTGTCTGAGCAATGATAAGAGCCCCCCTCATTTCACACGAAATTGAAATGGCTTTGAGGGTGGGTGTTATTCAGCCCAGTTTGTCCATTGGAAGGGTTCAACGAATGATGTGGACTTTTAGAAACTGGTGGAGTTTTTATACAGCTCTGCTTTCTGCAATTTCAATGAAC
This sequence comes from Electrona antarctica, assembly GCF_951216825.1. Lineage (NCBI taxonomy): Eukaryota > Metazoa > Chordata > Actinopteri > Myctophiformes > Myctophidae > Electrona > Electrona antarctica. The sequence goes on along the minus strand of NC_136789.1, from coordinate 21,470,300 downwards.
ACTGGAGATATTGCTGTGTGCCCTAACCCCTTTAACATCCAAACTCACGCCTAGAGCCTAATCTTTTCATCAAGTAACCATTCTGTCCATAACCATAATGCCCTCATTCCCACCCAGATTTCACCCCTACACTAACCCCTCCATTCTCAGATTTCACCCCTACACTAACCCCTCCATTCTCAGATTTCACCCCTACACTAACCCCTCCATTCTCCAAGAACACTCCTCTTAGCCCCTAATGCCTTACGTAATGTTTTAAGGCCCAGCGTATGTCCTCCTCGCCCCCTGGTCGGCTTTCATTCTTGACCTTCCCCTTTACCCTTTGAACATCTAACCTCGACATACAGATCCGAGCGCTAATCTGCTTCTCGTCGGATAGTCAGCTAATGCTGTCTAGTGTCTACTCTATTCCCATATGGAGTGGATTCTTAGGGACTAAGGGTTGTTTATTCAAGACTTTGGTGAGCTTGCAGTGAATTTAATCTGTCCTTGCCTTGGCAGACAATTAAATGACATCAATACAATTAGCTATCGGTATATATTTCATATCAAATTAGGATCGGTTTTCGCCATTATTTATTGCTGTCATTCTGTAAGGACCACTGTCAGAAGAAAACAACTTAATTGCATATTAAAGAAGCAGTTTACCCAAAGCAATTCTTATTTTTCCAGTCACTTACACACCCCCATGAAGCCTTGAATTCATGGAGATGTTTTTGTCGCAAATAATTTGATGGCTGGTCAGTATCCACTATCCGCCAGTCATACATATTATTGGCTCAAGAATGCGACAAAATCAAAAGGCTTCATGGGGTGTGAATAATAGAAAATAAGTCATTTTTTTGCCTGAACTACTCCTTTAAGAACAATAATAATACATTGTAGTTATTATCTTTGGTGGCGTGGCTTTATTCTGGGATCTCCCTGCCATGACATCGCCCTGCCATACATGGAATGCCACAGGCACACAGAGCAAAGACACAACAGAGACAACGACGGTGATAAAATCAGATGAGCATAATGAAGGAGGCCTGTGTGCTGTATGCTGTAACAGGAATCCAGTAGGCAAGAAGAAGCCATTATAAAGAGTGACAGACTGACAGATGAGCGTCAGCTGATAGGGGGCGGGGCTTGGCAGGAATCAGTCGGTGCTCAGTGCATGAGGCAAGACTATCATGTCCTGCCAGAACTAATGCGATTATGCGTAGTGATTTAGAATAGTGATGAGGCTGCCACGTCAAAGGTCCAGTCAGAGATGAGTGTTCTCCATGACCACCATGGTATAAAAATGTACTAAAAAAGGATGCTCCTCCTGGCCTTCGCCAGGCTGGGTGGCGAAGGAGGGTCGTTTGAAGAGGTTAGGTGGTACACAAACCTCTATAATCCATCTCTGAGCCAGATGGCAATTAATTAACATAACACACACATTGTCCGTGGTACATACAGTAGTTTGAAGAGAGATTTGAGAGATAGAGAGATTCAAAGCGGAGCAGCAGCAAATATAAAATCATCTCGTCTTCAGAGAACTTGTTCAGTCACTCCCCCCCCCCCCCAAAAAAAACAAACAAACAAAAAAAGTTGTTTTGAAGTAGCCTACGCGTTACCTGCGTTCACCATGTTGTTCCATTGCTCCTTTTTCTTATTCATCTCTCTTTCTAAACCCTCTCTCAGTTCTTCATGCTCTCTTTACTCTTAATGGCTGTTTTGTTTTTTTAGTTAAACTATTTCCTTTGGTTCCCCTCCATTGTGCCCTCCTCTTACTCCAGCCTTCAATCCATCTCTCGGCTCCTCATTCTTTCTCTCCGGTTCTATGTGGCGCTTAGCTCCCTGTCAGCTCTGCCAGAGGTTCTATGTGGCGCTTAGCTCCCTGTCAGCTCTGCCAGAGGTTCTATGTGGCGCTTAGCTCCCTGTCAGCTCTGCCAGAGGTTCTATGTGGCGCTTAGCTCCCTGTCAGCTCTGCCAGAGGTTCTATGTGGCGCTTAGCTCCCTGTCAGCTCTGCCAGAGGTTCTATGTGGCGCTTAGCTCCCTGTCAGCTCTGCCAGAGGTTCTATGTGGCGCTTAGCTCCCTGTCAGCTCTGCCAGAGGTTCTATGTGGCGCTTAGCTCCCTGTCAGCTCTGCCAGAGGTTCTATGTGGTGCTTAGCTCCCTGTCAGCTCTGCCAGAGGTTCTATGTGGTGCTTAGCTCCCTGTCAGCTCTGCCAGAGGTTCTATGTGGTGCTTAGCTCCCTGTCAGCTCTGCCAGAGGTTCTATGTGGCGCTTAGCTCCCTGTCAGCTCTGCCAGAGCCTTCCCTTCCCTGCATCTAACAGATTGCTGTTGGGCAGATGCTTTTATCCAAAGTGCTCCACAGTATGACGGCTCAATGCATTTTCACTATGGATAGCCCGGTGGGAATGGAAGCGCTGTAGCGCTGGCAGTGTTGGTGTGCCACGCTGTTCCCAGTGGTGGAAAGTAACTAAGTACATTTATTTACTGTATACTTAAGTACCATTTTTTATATGAGTATTTACAATTTGTATATGCTTTCACTTCTACTCCACTACATCCCAGAGTACGTTTTACTCCACTATACAATTATTATAAAACTTTGTAGATTTGGAAATATTATTACAAAACATTTTATATTTTTTTTGTCATGATAACTTGTGAAACGGGACATTCTGCACAATGAGGACTTTTTTGATACCAATGCTTTTGTACTTTTACTCAAGTAAATTCTGAATTCCAGACTTTTACTTGTAACAGTATTTGTAAGAGTATTTCGCAGTATTGGTACCTTTAATTTAGTACTTTACTTTTCCCACCACTGGCTGTTCCCAGTGTTGCCTACAGTATGTGTCATGTTTTTTGCAGGATCATGGATGTTTGTTTGGGGTATGTTTGTGGTCTGGTGCAGCTTTTGGCTGTTACTGGCTGTGTTCGGCTGATGTACAGTAGCATTAACATTGGTCTCACTTGGTTTTGCTGGAAGCACTACATAATCACAGCTCAATTTATGTATTTTTATTTTCTGTTGCATGGTGATATGCGGTTTGTTCTTCTTTTCATGCTTGCAGTCTGCCTGCTTGTAGCACTGAATTAAAGAGTAATGTGGGAAAAGTGTACAGAGTCAGTTGTCTTCCAAAGTCAGGAGTGAGCATTGCTAATGGCTCCATGCCTTCCTTTGTATCGCTTAACAATAATTACGCTTTTTATTTCTTCAAATGTCCCAGCCAACATTCTTCAAATGTCTGTCTGTCTGTCTGTCTGTCTGTCTGTCTGTCTGTCTGTCTGTCTGTCTGTCTGTCTGTCTGTCTGTCTGTCTGTCTGTCTGTCTGTCTGTCTGTCTGTCTGTCTGTCTGCTCTAATCAGCCTCTCTACATGTCAATCAGGCTGTCTGAATGCGCAGCACTGCTTCTGCTATAGCTGTCTGTCCAACATGCTGTCACCTTTTATGGCTGTGACGGCTGTAATTTGCAACTCGCACGTTCGCAACTCATAAGGTGTTTGAAGGCTCCATGAGGGTTTGGGTGATTGAGGGAGTCCCTGTATGTAAAGCAGGCATCCTCTCCTCTTCTGTCATCACTTCTGTTCTTTTCTTTTTTTCCTCCTCCGTCTGACTCTGCATATTTTGTCTTCCCAGCCTCTGATGAGAGCAATATCTACAGGAAGCCTCCCATCTATAAGAGACAAGGTAAGGCTTCACTGCATGGGGCCATTTTTGACAGCTTTCCCCGCTGTGTTGTTTTTATAATCCTGTCAGAGTTAGACTACGCCTTTCTTTATGCTTGCTCTTTTTGTAAGAAAGATGCCACTTCAGGCAGTGTAATACTTGATCGATTGAACTGTTGAGATACAGTGATGGCCTCCACTTTTTCCTCTGCATGGAGAAACAGAGAGGGTTTTGTAAGTTATTCAAGGCATGGAAGTCACATTGTTATTACGACTACCTCTGTTCTGCAGAACAGAGGTGTGACAAGGCTGTCCTTACCGTCTTCAAAACTTCAATGCATTGTACCCCAAGGACTGAATCTCACTGTCTCTCTCTCTCCTACACGGTTTCCCTTTTGATTGACTGATTGATTGAATACTTTATTAGTCAAACATGTAGTACAGTGACACTTGGGCTAAGAGGATAACACAAATAAGTCCTGGGGGCTTGTTTCCATTGTGGTCCTATGACCCTCTCAGATTATCTACAGTCAGGTTTCCTGCTGTCTGTCCCTACAGTGTTCTTATGTCCACCTTATGTTAACTTTTAGGGATGGTTAAGGCAGTAGTGGATGCAGAACATGTCTAGTGATCACTGTGCCTGGAAAAAGTCAGGAAAGAGTCTTTAAAGATATTTTGATGACCGGTGGATGATGTCAATATAAATTACATGTATTTTTGGGGGAGCACGCCTCTCACCACTTCTGTGACGCTTCTCAATCGTGTCTGAATGACATTTGTTGGAATCACAAGTACCGTAGACTGGCCAGGATCTGCTCGTAATTCCGACGGCACATTAGTCCGACAACGTGGCTTTGCGTGCCGTTAGGGTTAGGGTTAGAGGCAGGGTTAGTAATGGGGAGTCAGACCAACGCACCGTCGGAATAATGACGCTGGCCCAAACTGGCCACGGTCAGGTGCGGCTGCTGTGTTGCGCCCCGGTCGAATCAGTAGTTTTCATGGATGCCATATTATGACACCACCATATTATGGATGGTGGGGGAAGCTGTCGATCTGGCTGGGCCCAGGCTACCTGTAGATCCTCTCCTGAGTTAATTCTACAAATGCCTTCTAAATCAGTAGTTCTCTAACGTATTTTTGCCTTTCGTGGTATAGTATATCTGCTCTTTTTGAGTAGCCAATGCTAAAATCTAAAATGACGGATGCTTTCCTGTTCACATTCAGACCATAGGACGTGTACAAACGTCATATCTAATCCAACCGTTGGATCCAGTGGACGTGTACACACACGTCATAACGTTTTTTTTTTTTTTTGGGGGGGTTGGCCTCTCCTTCTGCACCATACTCCTGGCTGTTCGCGCATGTGCGCTGCCGTTCACTTCCTTGTTTACGACTCAGAAAGAATGCCTTGTGTATCTCCTAATCTAGGGAGCTTTCCATGGTTTTGACCAAAAGAGCATACTTCTGTCTTAATTTCTGACTTCAACATATTAATGCTTCTAGAGAGACTTTAGCGTAATCATCGCGAGGTAAGCAAGCAACATTATGCCTCCCGTTTTTTGGGGGGAACGGAAGGCGGGGCTTTTCAGAGTAAAATCTCCCATATCTTCTGGCACTCTAGCGCCAAATCCCGGCACTGATTGTGTTAATGGAGTAGAGTTGAATTGAATTGACTTAAATAGTTTGAAACTAAACTGCATTGAATTGAAATACAATGAATTAAACCAACCGCATTAAACCAAAATCAGCCTTTAATCAAACTAAATTGGACTCTTTAAGGAGAGAAGGAGTGGAGGTAGAGATGAGAGCATAGGTGGTGGAAAGGGTATCAAGTTCAACAAAACAGGTGTGTGTGTGTGTGTGTGGGGCGGGGTGGGGGTGATAAAAAGTCAGACAGAGCTGAAGAGAGAGAGAGAGGAGACAAACGGTTGCGGTCATCCATCAACAGTCAGGTGACAGATCTGACAGAGTTACTGCGCCTTACCTCCACCTCTGTACGATTTACTGACTGGCCCTCTGCAGACTGCTGACCAATCTCCCTGCCTCTCTCTGCTTACCGGTATATGTCAGACTCTCTCCATTACGACCACGCCACCTCAGCTCTGCGGGGTGAATTTGAACATTCCGGAGTTCAAATAATGGAGCACTTTAGTGTGTGAGGTACTCGGAAAGCTAACATCGCATCAAAGCAAAGTCTACAACAACTCCAACTAAAGTTAAACGACATGTCTTTACTATGACAATAAAGTGTCATTTATATTCGTATAGTCGTATATCGTGGCGATGCAATGCTTTGTGAGCTTGTAGGGCGGCTCTTGACGGCAAGCGACACTATCGTAGGCGTAATACTGTTGATGGTGTTTGTGAAGATTGAATCTGGTTGAGAGCTATGGCTCTTACACAATTATTTATCAGCTAATTGATGTAAAGACATTTCAATTATATATTTTTCAAATCAATCAGTAATCTTTGATTAACTGCCCTACTGTCATGGTGAAATTGCATGAGTTGAGTGCAGTGCCACCGTTTCTGAATTGAAATGCTGTTCTCAGTCTCTCTCTCTCTCTCTCTCTCTCTCTCTCTCTCTCTCTCTCTCTCTCTCTCTCTCTCTCTCCATCTCCATTTCTGTCTCTCTCCAACAGTCGGCAAGAAAACCAATGAAAATCTTGTGAACTCCTCTACAAACTGTAATGACATCTACCACCCAGACTCGAACTACTTCCCCTACACTGGTTCTCCTAAAGGTAAGCCCCCCCCCCTCTATCAATACACACACACAGTTGCAGAAATAGGGGTGAAAAGGCTCAAACACACACTCAAATGCACATGCACAACACACACACACACACACACACACACACACACACACACACACACACACACACACACACAGGCACGCACCTGAACCTGTCTGCAAGCACTATATATGCTTGCATGTACTACCCATAGGTGCTTGCACACAGGGGCATGAACGTGCACAGAGCTCACAACACCTGCCAGCGTGTACATTGTACACAGCGTGTACATCGTACACAGCGTGTACATCGTCGGTGACGGGTGGAAACCTTTTACATGTCTAAAAACGTTTTGTTCTCAGGACACGAAATACTTCAGACTTGGTGAAAAGAGCCGATCTGCAAGCTCACAATGCGTCGTGGTCGTGATGCATTGTGAGCTTGCAGATCTGCTATTCTCACTACTTTTTTAGCTGGACATTCTTGTACAGTGATGTGGGGCATTACATTTCTTTTTTTAACATTTGGAGATACAGGGTTTCTTGACGACAGTGACGACATACACCTTGACAGCAACACGCCTACACACCTTCGTGCACGCGCACCTACACACCTCTCTGCACGCATACAGCACTTACACACCTCTGTGCACACGTACTTACATACCTCTGTGCTTGTGTACCCACTGCATGTACTGTACCAACTCCACCCTGGGGTCACCCGCTGTAAATATAGACACCGTCAAGAACATTCTTTTGGCTATAGTTATTTATTGACTTCTCTCTCTTTGCTGCTTTCCTTCTCTCTCTGCCTCTCTCTCTCTCTCTCTCCTTTTCAATTAACTTTATTCAAAATGCTTTACTGATTAAAGCTTCATTCTTTCATGTCATATGAACATTATTGTCTAAGCGTGCGCACGTGTGTGTGTGTGTGTGTGTGTGTGTGTGTGTGTGTGTGTGTGTGTGTGTGTGTGTGTGTGTGTGTGTGTGTGTGTGTGTGTGTGTGTGTGTGTGTGTGTGTGTGTGTGTGTGTGTGTGTGTGTGTGTGTGTGTGTGTGTGTGTGTGTGTGTGTGTGTGTGTGTGTGTGTGTGTGTGTGTGTGTCTCTCCCCAGTCTCCAGGGCGAGGAGGTTTTCGTCTGGAGGAGAGGAAGATGGATGGAACCACAATCTAAACAGAGTATGGAAAGAAAATATCATTTTCCACCTGTCTCCTCTTTTCAATCATCCCTGCACTACCTGGTGCCTGTGCGTGGCTGCGTGCGTGCGTGCGTGCGTGCGTGTGTGTGCCCAACCATGCCTGTTTATGTATGTTTCTGCAGGATCTACACAAGTCTGTACTACATTGTGGAGATCTGAATTTATGCCACACACACACACACACACACACACACACACACACACACACACACACACACACACACATGCACACTCTAGTCGTGAGCTTGTAGATCGGAATTTTGGAAAACGTGCCCATCCATAATAGGGATGGCAGAGCATTCCGACCACCAATGACAGTGAGCTCCTTCTGGGGAGAGGCTGCCAGCTTTTATAGCCAGTATGTAGGTCACCAAATCAAGTCCTCCCAGGTGTAAGCAGTGCCTCACTGATTCATCACATGCACACAGTGACATTCTCAGTGTTCATGTATGGATCCGCATGGAGCATCCTGATTGCAGAGCGGTTAGGGCGCCGTACCACATGGGCTCTATTGCCTGACAGACAGTCCCCGGTTGGATTCCCGGCCGGTGTATCTCACTCCCCAATCTGAAACATTTTTACGATGAAAAATGTTTGTCGACTACCTTTTCTGACGAAAACTAAATGAAAACTAAGCAACAATGATTAAAACTAAGAGTAAATATATTGACAATTGAGTCAACAAACACATTGCCATCATGTCCCCCACAAATCTACTAAAATCATATATTTAGTCGCCTAAGACTAAAACTAAAACATTTCAGATGACTAAAATATGACTAAAGCTAAATTAACATGTATTGAAAAGACTAAATCTAAATTTGCTAATCAAAATGAAAACTGCTCTCCACTTAACCTCCCCCCAAAAAAGGAAATTCGTAAGTAAATAAATTGATAAATACAAATAAAAATGCATTTGTAACTTTGAGAGTACAAAGTACAAATGTAAGAGAGTACAAAATAAATTGCTATATTATACCTTCTAACAGCACACCTAAAAGTCTGAACTGTCCATGGTGCTGAAGTCTCTCTCAAGGCCGCTGCACCCCCTGTTGGCTGGGCTTGGATGTTCAGGCCCTGTGTGTGCGCGTGTGCGCTTGTGTGTGTGCGCTTGTGTGTGTGCGCTTGTGTGTGTGTGTGTGTGTGTGTGTGTGTGTGCGTGTGCGTGTGCGTGTGTCTCTATAGTTTGTGGTCATGTGCGCGTGTGTCTGTTAATGTTTAATGAGCTATCTAATTAAATGGTGTTTTTTTCCCAGAATGCAAAGCGAGGTTCCTGTAGGTCATTATCCTCTCTCTCGGTACATCTGAATCACATAAACACACTCTCTCTCCTGTCTTTCTACTAAACACACACCGGCTGTCACACACGTACAGTAGAGTACAGTACAGCTATTTATTTCCTTTATGTATTGCACGTAACACCTCTAAGGCACGGGTCGCTGGTCAAAACCTTGCTTTATTAACGGTATTATAATGTTCTCGAGATATGTGAAGTACAGACGGACAGAGAGTATACATTTATTGTAAGATGTCAGGCAGTTTTTCCCTTTTTAAGGGAAAGTGGGTATTTTCAGGAGTGGAGGGAGCCAGGTGTAAATAACTTTTACTGCTTCACCCAGCAGAGTGTTATGGCTCAGATGAGAGCATGGAGGTCTGTTAGGGTGCTTCACCCAGCAGAGTGCTGCTCAGATGCCTCAGATGAGAGCATGGAGGTCTGTTAGGGTGCTTCACCCAGCAGAGTGCTGCTCAGATGCCTCAGATGAGAGCATGGGGGTCTGTTCGGGGTTACAGTAAGTGCACCCCAGATTTTCTTGGCATAGAGGAGCGGATCAAACTAGCGCTGGAAACAAACGCCGGCTCCCTATTGGTTCACCAACCTATGAGTCCGCCTCCCCTCCCTCTCCCCCTCCCCCCGCTCCCCCTCCCCTCCTCGGTAGAACACAGCGGAGAACACTGACTCACCAAATTTGGAGCGACACCCCTCTGCACTATTATATATTATTGGTTAGCGAAATACACGGTTCTCTCCCACTCCTTTGCCACTTTTCCTGGCTCTTTCCCCCCTTTGAAATCAAAACGTCCCCGAGGCTACAGTAGGTGTCTTGCTCAGGCACTTTGACTGAGGGTCGAGCTGGTGACCTTCCAATTCCCTGACGGCTTCTCTACCCACTCAGCTGCGGCCGCCCCTACAGACTACTGAAGTCCTGACCTCACGCGCTCATCCCCTGGGTCACGGAAGTAATGTCTTTATGGAGAATAACATTGGGTCATCTTAGCATCGTCTTCATGTAAGAATTGTCGTCCAAAAATAAACAAACTGTCTTGGCGATAATTTGTCAGGGAGGTAGTTTTGTATCGTTCAGTCACTCATATTTTACATCATTAAAGTTGGACCATAGAAATACATTAAAGAAAAAACAAACAAAAAAAAGAGTGGATCCTGGACCCCCCCAAAATGATATGTATTTGGTCGCGAACCCCCATCTGAAATGTTTTGTGCCAGGGAGACCCCCAGAAGAAAAGATTTGTACTAAATAACATATAGGCTACTGTAGGCTCGAGACCCCATGGCAAGTCATTTGGGATCAATATAAGTAGGAAAATGAGCCTCTATGTTATTTAGTCTGGAGCTGTCCTTGAAACATTTTTGATATTTTCAGAAATAGCAGATGTACAAGCTTGCACGCAGCGCTGCACGAAGTGACACGCTGGGGTCCATAAGGGTCCATTTGGCTCCAAACTATCCTTTAGCTGGGGACCCCCTGGAACTCCCTCAAGGACCCCTAGGGGTCCCCGGACTCCACTTTGGGAACCACTGTTCTAAACCACTGTTCTAAATCCTGAGAGTTTTTTTTTTAAACAAATGTTTCTATTTAATATATAAAATCTAAAATGACACAGATGCTTTCCCGGTTTTAATTGGTGACTGATCAGTGAAGCGTTACTGCTTCCATTTGGTCAGATTGAGGTGTAGTCCATATCACCACACTAGACCCAGCCAGCCGGCAGCCTCCCTTAGTGGCTTCATTCACACGTAGTAACTTACTATATCCATACTGTAGTTCAAGATTGGACAGGGAGGCCATTCCGTTATTAAACTCTAATAATTCAATTCTTGACTGTTACTTACTGTAACCTGTCGTCAACTTATATTCAGTTTCCTTAAGGATCATCTTTCTGTCCATTTGTTCATCCAACCGTGCAGTGCTTCCCATACTTCTATAATTCCATTATACATGCATATCTTCTACTTTTTCTCTCTCCATCTGTCCATCCAGGGGATTGGGAGGATGATTCTGAAGGAGGAGATGAAGGCAAAATCGGGTT
>NC_136789.1:21449390-21454390 GCF_951216825.1 Electrona antarctica | reverse complement strand
TTCATTAACTTTTTAATAAATCAGTGCCACGAACACCCTTTCAATGAACCAATGAAAAGTATTACAACGCGCTTCTGACCCTCCTAACTCCATTGGATCCTCAAACTGTTGGTCAAACCACCTAACTCCCAACTGTTGGTCAAACCACCTAACTCCCAACTGTTGGTCAAACCACCTAACTCCCAACTGTGGAGACAGTGGTTTTTTTCCATCATTGATTAGAATTAATGAAGTCAGACGTAAAGACAGAATCTCCACATTAGTGGTCAAAAGGACACATTGAAGTATCTGAGAACGTGAGGCAGTATTGTGTTGTTCTAAAAACATGTTTTATTTTATTTTATTATGAAAAAGAAAATCCTGAAAAGTTAATATTTTGGACATACTTGTACAGGAGTCATTTTTTGAGTAATCTATTTTCCGTGTGGTTTTCCTGCAGCCTGGGAGTGCTGGCGGAGACTTTTACCAGTACGACAGTAATAACGCTGTTAACTGGCAGATCAGAGGTCAGTGTTCACCAGAAAACTTCAACATTTTCATATATTCAACGTAAAACATGTCTAACCATAAAAGCACACAATATAATTCTTCTCTTCTTTTCTCTTCTCCTTTTTTCTTTTCAGAGTACAAGGTAAGTTATTCTGCCAAATAGCTGCACAACCCGTTCATCGATTAAATAATCTATTTTATTAAAATAATCAATTTTTGCAGATCTGAAGGCTCTCCACCACTCAAGCCCTAAGCTCATGTCATGTGATGTGAGCTTATGGCTTGAGTGGTTAATCAAGCACAAAGCTAATCGGCTATAAAACAATCGTTAAAACATTTTGTTGTTGTTTTTTATATATTATACAAACACTTTACTCGGGTACGCCAGTTGGGTTAAACCAACACACCAATTAACATTTAAAGGAGGTATACGTTTAACAGAGCTTTAAAACTGGGTTGGGAAGCTCAGTGAAGACATTAAAATTAGCAGACGTTGTCATTTCATTCCACATTAAATAACAAAATGCAGATTATGCCACTGCAATACAACTGGTCAATAGAGTACATCTCTCCTTGCATCGTCAAGAGCAGGTAAGTCACAGCTCACAAAAAGGGCAAAAATAATCATAATGAACTGGGACCCTCCAAAGTAATTTGGGGACCGCCAGTTTGGGAATCAATAGGACACAACAATGGACATACAGTAGTATGTCCATTATGGTAACTTAGGACATGCTTCATACTGCATTCATGCATTTTGATGTTTGAAAGGATCATTTCTGTGCCTGTCCTTTATAGTGCACAGGACGGGCTTTGAGTTGGATATGAGAAAACAGGGAGATATTTCAGTGTGTTCTATGCATGCACAGGTCCTTGGCATGGAAGTGTACAGTATTTGTGAGAATAATAGTGCAGGCAGGCTGGCAAGGTGACTTTCTTTTTATGTTTTTGAGCATCTGTCTGATAAGGGCACGGTGGCACACACTCAAATTATGATCTAATCAGTTCAGAGTTACACCATCATTCAGCCCAGGACGCTATTGAGGATGAATGAATCATATACTGTATAAAACTAGACAATGGATGGCCTAAATCTGCTGAGTTCTTTTATGTTGATATACCACTGAAAGGTAACAATGTAGATTTTGTCAAGCTACCCCGACGTGGTGGAAAGAACAGCTGAACTACTTGAAAGCTATCTTATTCTGAAAGTGGTGAGAAGTAGACATTCATTAATTTCTGGCTGTTTTGTTCCTTTGTACTATGAAAAGAAGTGTTCTTAAAGTGATATTTCACTTTAAAGAAAAGGGCATTTTATCGTCTACTCAGGCTTTTGTGAACACCCCAGATCGGATGCTTGATTCAGTATTTACTAAAATTGACCTATAGCAAAGCCCCTCCCCAAACTGCTATGGTCCAATCACAGCTAAGCATAAACAAGGACAAGCATAACTTGCATAAGGTTAGACAAACCTCTCCACCAATAGTTTTCCTATATGATAAAAAATAAATTAAAAAAATAAATGTCACGCACATATTTTTCCAGTGCATACGGCAGGCCTTGTTGACGGATTTGGAAGAGATTTTGAAGGTCTGGTTCCAAAAATGAACCAGTAATTAATGTGTAAAATCCATGATATTTACATGAATGAATGAGCCCGGCTGGAAAGTGTCCAAGTGGGAGTGTCTTAAGTGGGAGAGGCCAGGGCTTAGCTATAGGTGAATAGGGTTAGAGTTCCTATACAAACCCCTTTTTACTTTTTTTAAACATTTTAGGGCTCAGATTGAGATAAAGGACCATGTTTAGAGCTTAATAAAACATTCATTTGAGGTTGCGCTATGCATATTAAAAGTCAGAGACAGAGTCCGCGGCAGATCATGGCAGATCATGGCCGTGAGCGAGCCTGGCGCGACAATGGAGGGCGATCACTTCTGGGTCGGCCGGATGAGGGCTCTTCTTCTTTGCTTAGCCTCACGTTACCGCCTATGGTAACAGGAGGGGATGTGTTAACCATCATAGATTCATCGAAAACATCCATCTCACAATCTAAATAAATAAATGAAAAAAGTAGTTGAAGGGATTGAATAGGAAGGGTGCGTGTCTGATACAATGAACATGATATCTAAATATATAATATGATGTGAGCTGCGTGAACCCTTTGATCCAAGTGATTTTCTTATGGGTGACTTTAGTTTTACTGGAGTAAAAATACATTTCTGATATCTGTATATAATATCTGTACCTTTACTTTACTTTATGGTTGGTTTATTTCTCCATGTTTACATGTAAGGCAGAATTGGGCAAAAAGCATGAAGCAATTGCTGCTATTTATTTGTAACTTGGCTGCTTGACGCACCGAAAAGTTAATAAAATAGCATAATATATGAACTCTCTAACCCTTTAACATATATATATATATATATATACACACACACACACACACACACACACACACATACACACTTCTAGGCGCTTCTCGGTCATTTGATTAATCGAAAAAGTAATCTATAGAGGAATTGCTAGGAAAATAATAGTTGCATACTGTCGTATGTACTGAACTGTCACAGAGCCTGTCAGCGCTGATAAAGGGCCGTGCTTCTGTGAGAAGGCATAATGGAAGGCACAATCAATTTATATTCATAAAGTACAGTCTTCTGACTGACTGACAGTACTATCACCCGCCCCACGTGCATAGTTGAACCACCACATTCAGCCACATGCCCGTCGGCCTGACGTGGGAGTAAACGGTACAACAGCACACAAAGCGTGATGGATCGCTCTCCAATTATAGTGTAATGTAAGAGCCAATGTTAATCGGCCCCCCACTCAGCCCTGCACACACGCGACCGTCTACGCGCACGCACACACGCTTACTCACTCATTCATAAACTCACCTTAACTACAAACTACAAAGCACTCTAGCTGCTTTACAAGCATTGATTTATCTCCATATCATCATACCCCTATCTCTGTCTGTCTGTCTCTCTCTTCCTTCCTCCCGATGTGAAGGAACTCTATGATAAAGTGATATGAACAATAAGGTGTCTCTCTTTCTTTGTCCAGATCTACCCATATGAGTCCCTGGTGGTCCATGTCAGAGGACAACAGCGTCTCCCTAGTGATGTTGACAGACCCAGGCTGGAGGTAAGGACACGTCTTTCGAAAGCCTGCATGGGTTGTGCAAGGACGCGCTGTGATTGGCCAGTAGCCACTTTGAGTGGCAGTTGGGGCAAACGCTCTCGCCAGAACATTATTTACTGTTCTCTGCCTATCGGGTCTGCAACTCGAAAGGCCCTGAGTCGGCTAAGCGAACTTCGCAACGACACGGTAACTAGCTCGCTTTAGCTCGCTCAGTGGTGTCTCATGTCGTGGCTCAAGTTCGCTTCAGGCGGTGGGCCTCCGTCGCGGTCAAGTCCATAGAGTAATAGTTGTTGTAGGTGAGAGGCCGAGAGGCACTTACGCGTTGGCCACAGAAGCGGGGCGTGGTTATATCATATGCACAACCTGTGTAGGATTTAATATGTCGCGGTAAGGATGGACACAGCTGTGGACGCTCATTACTAGACATCCAGTGGACATTCATTACTAAAGACTAAAGACATGGTGGACAGCCATTAGGACGTTGTAATCGTTCATTCTCCTCTCTCTCTCTCTCTCTCTCTCTCTCTCTCTTTCTGTACCAGCGCCATCTGTCTCCAGAAGAGTTCTACAGAGTGTTTGGGATGTCCATTTCTGCCTTCGACTGTCTGCCTCAGTGGAAGAAAAATGAACTGAAGAAGCAGGTCCGTCTTTTCTGAGCAGACAACAGCACGGCTGTCTGACCTGCTGCAGGTTCTACCACCTTTTGATAGCCTTCATGCCTTCACACGAAGGTCTGCCTGATCCAACGTGACTCTGGCCTGCCGCAGATTTCTACTGTACCTTTTGATAGCCTTCACACCTTCACATGAAGGCCTACCTGATCTAACATGACTGCCTGGCTCAACAGAGCTATGTACTGTAGCTTGATGCCGCTCTCCTGATGCCTCTTGAGCTGAGTGACCATCAGGATACCTCCTACTCCAAGTGTCACAGTAAGCCGCAAGGCCTATCTAACCCGGATCCATTGTCAATCTCAGAGGAACTCTTTCAAATTATCTAGTTCTAGTAGAGCCACTCCGCTGAGTTGTGTGATCCATCGCAGTGCTTCTGTTTGATGAAGAATCCTTCATAGTTGGGTCTCAAGCCACGCTCAACCTTTTGGCTCAGTGGAAGAGCATAAAAATGCTGCTGTAAGACAAGACACAGAGCGGAACTGTTTGATTTATCGTTGGTCATTTAGGATGACAGACCCAGTCCAAACCAAATCTGCTCAGGGGAAGAGGAACTGGATTACGCAGAAAACTGCTACTGTTCCTCTGTTTAGAGGAGAACTGTTTGACTAATCACAAATGGACTGTAAATAGTCAACACTGCACAGGTCCTGTCCATACCAGGTCAGCTGGGCAACAAACAGGCCATGACATGAATC
>NC_136789.1:21439390-21444390 GCF_951216825.1 Electrona antarctica | reverse complement strand
TAGCATAAGCTGAAGGGGAAGTTCCGACTGTCTGGTTAGGCTATATCTTCTCTATCGGTTCAAAGTCAAACTATATCATTTGAGCCCAGGATTAAAGACAGCATTACAGTAGCCCTAGATTGACTGTGTAATATATAAGTATTCAAAATATTCATGATTGCTTTGTTTGTTTGTTTGTTTGGGAAAAACATGAACAATACGTTCCTCCTAGCAGAAATTCATAACATAATATAAAAATAGTAAATAGCCTAATGCTGAAGAATACTCAATCTAAATAAATAAATCCTAATATAATTCCTGTCGTAATGGCTGTGGCTGTGCATGCGGCTATGTATTATTTATATGCATTCACAGCCATTCTAGAGCTATATACTAACTACAGTATGAGCGCGTGCGTGCAGAGATGTGGATGATGTCATCCACACCTCCACGGAGTGGATGGGACTGGGAGGGCCTGAGGTATTCAACAGGTATCAGGGTGATGATGCAAGCGGATGCTCATAGCGGAGCGGCGACAGTGCCCTGTTGGAAGCTGAGCTGCTGGATTCAGTCACACTGAGGCTGGCAGTGGTAGCTGGGAAGGTGAAGGAGCAACAATGTAATGTACATGTATGCTAGGCAGCTCGCATTCAAAATAAATATAGGCTACGCAAATACATTCTGTGTAGACCTAATATTAAAAAATATACAACGGTACATTTATTAATACTTGAATAAATAAATAATATGGTTATGGTATAATTAAAAAAATATATGATATATATGGTTATATAGGCTCTGAAAGGGATAGGCTATAATATGTATTAGATTCAGTTTATTTTGTATTTATAGTGCAACATCACCCCAAGGGGTCTCTGTGCTCTTCACAACAAAAACACAGTATAGCAAAGAAGAAACACACGCAGTAAAATGTGCCAGCACGCAATATCACTCTGATGTAGCGTTTTTATGCTATCCCATACAGAAGAACTAACATAGACCTGAATGTTTCAAGACTATAGTAATAAAAAACATTACACATAATCGATCAATCAGTCGGTCGATCGGGGCCTGCAGTGGCTCAGGAGGAGTTAGACTAGCGGCCGTCTTGGAATCCAAAGGTTCCATGCAGGTTCGATCCCCAGCTCTTCCTGGCTGTGTCGAACTGTCCTTGAGCAAGACACTTAACTCCTGACGTACTGCTCCCGATGAGCAGGTTGGTGCCTTGCATGGTTTCCTCTGCCATCGGTGTGTGAACGATTTGAATGGTCGGCAGACTAGAAATGCAGTCCATTTACCATTTACAGTACCATATCTGGCTATCTGTGTGTGTGTGTGTGTGTGTGTGTGTGTGTGTGTGTGTGTGTGTGTGTGTGTGTGTGTGTGTGTGCGTGTGCGTGTGTGTCTTATTTTGAAAATTTTATTTTTTGGAATCAATAGATTACAAATATGTTTTTAAATAATTCATTGGTATATTGTTGTGTGATCTACAATCTCTCTCACTCACACACACACACACACACACAAACACACACACACACACACACACGTGCCCTCTCCCTATCGCTGTCATAAACCTTGACCTCTACCACCATGGCTCCTTTACTCTTCCTCTTCCTTTTCCTCTTCCTCAGGCTCTCCTAGTCCCATGCAGGCTCTCTTCCTTCCTTCCTCCTCCTCCTCTCTCTCTCTCTCTCTCTCTCTCTCTCTCTCTCTTTCTCTCTTTCTGTCTCATAAAAAGAAAACTCCCCAGACCTTCCTCCTCACACAACTACTCTTTGTTTCTTTCTTTCTTTCTTGTCCCCCTCCTTCCCCAGTCCGGAGTCCGCTGTATGTATTTCACAGTCAGGGACATATAGTCAGCAGGCCCAGGTTTTTTATTTCCCACACACTCATCCACTCATAATAACACAGTTGTAAGCAGTGGGTGGAAAGTAACTAAGTACATTTCCTCAAGTGCTGTACTTACAGTAAGTACAATTTTGAGTTACTTTTACCTTGCTCGAGTATTTCATTTTTTTAAATATACATTATACTTTATAATATACATTATACATTAAACTTCATCTCAGACGCAAATATTGTAGGACGTTTACGCTACAGTTATAATTTTGGTAGCATTTCATAATAATGACCTATCATTTTTTCATAAACATTTATACGCGGTTTGTAGAGATTTAACGAATCATGAACTGTTACATACATTTTATTTTATTACAATATATATTTATATATAAAATAAAAAATAATTGATTATTTATTAGTTTGATTAACTAATCAATTTACCAATTTGGTGTCTAAAGGTAGTTTGTGTGAACCAGTAGTGTCAGGTCTTAATCCCTGCGTCATGTTGTGTACAACTTTACAACTGCTGCTGTAAATTGGTTGATTGTCAGAAATGTATTTTCTTTTTAAATCTCTCTGCAAAACTCCGGGAAGCACACTACCTGGAAAAACATCAAGCTAAGATTAGATTGGCAACACGAGGCAATTTGTGTGTTTGCCCATCTCTGTGCGTGCATGTCTGTTTGCATGTGTCTGGTCAGTGTGCACAGTGCACGTCATCTGAATTTGCCAAACATAGTTATCTCCCCAATGTATAAATAGAATGATTGTCCTTGTTGTAATGTACAGCAGGTCACTATGCACAAGAATGTCCACTCAGCGCTCCACAAGCGCGAGTCTTGGTAACACCACAGCATTGTGGGTTTTTGACTCACCCTCCATTATACCATGTCCTCTATTTCCTCACCAGCCGCTGTATCTCAATAAACCGATAAGATAGCTGGAAGAATGCAAGGAAAAAAATGCACGCTTGCCATGCCCGCCCCACCCGCCAGCTGTTTCTCTGTAAATTCTTTACTAAACCCATGCGGAGGGGTCTATTTTCGAGTGTCTGCGTGTGTTTGTGTGTATGTGTGTCTGAATGTGAAGACCCCAGGCTGGGGCTGACATCATCCGCTGTTTTCGTGAAAAATATGAAGTTTGAAGCAGACTTTTGTCTCAGACGGGGGACGGGGGGGTGTTAAACTCTGACCCCTGTTTGAAGAGGATGACTGTCTAGAGAGAGAGAGAGAGAGAGAGAGAGAGAGAGAGAGAGAGAGAAGGGGAGACGAGGGGACATGTGAGAGAAGTAGAATGAAAGAAGGCTCCATGATTGAGGGATAGTGGGGAGAGAGAGAGAGAGAGAGAGAGAGAGAGGGGGAAGGGGGGACGAGGGGACATGTGAGAGAAAGAGAAGGAAATAAATGATTGAGGGATGGCGGGGAGAGGAGAGAGAGAGAGAGAGAGGGAAGGGGGGATGAGGGGACATGTGAGAGAAGGAGAAAAGAAGGCTCCATGAGTGAGGGATGGCGGGGAGAGGAGAGAGAGAGAGAGAGAGAGAGAGAGAGAGAAGGAAGGGGGGACGAGGGGACATGTGAGAGAAGGAGGAAAGAAGGCTCCATGAGTGAGGGATGGCGGGGAGAGGCGCAGGCAGGGAGGCCGAGGGAAGGGGCAGGGGAGACGGCCGGGTGTGGAGGAGGCCCAACGATCCCCCTCTGGGAGTGTGGGAGAGGCAGGAAGAGGAGGAAGAGGAGGAGTGCTGGACACAGCACAATCCTGAACATTAATTTCAAATTAACGACTTGAACCCTCAGCGTCCCCATTAACCACTTGAAGGTTTGACTGACCTCTCCAACCCTTGTTCTTTGAAGAGCAAGTGAGAGAAGAGATGTTCATGTTTCCTGTTCATCTTAATTATGAATAATAATATTAATAGTAATACAAATAATAACATCTACAAAACCACCACTCCACAAAACAAGGCGAGAGTGTGTGTGCACGTGTGCATGTGGGAATGTATGCACGTGTAACTGCATTTGATGATGGATGAGTTTCTTTGAACAGTTACAGCAATCTCGTCCCCTATCCCCTCCACTGACCACATGAAGCATGTCATGTCAACACTAAGCAGCAACACGAGGGCCAGCGGCCTCCGAGAGAGCAGCTGAGCGACAGCCATGCGTTTTGTGTGTCTCGACCCTACAGCCTAAATCTGTTCAAATGGAAGTCTCATGACCCAGCTCTCATGACTGTTGGCCTTCTTCACACAGCCTGTACAGAGAAACACGCACACAAACACAGACACACCCACACATACACGCGCACGCATTCACGCACGGCACACACCACACACATTGGCCTATTTATCCATTAGATCCATTGGCGTCCCATGTGACCGTATGCTTGCTGTCCTCGAGATTATATGTCTGTGTGAGAGAATCTAAAGTCAGATAAAGTGTGTCTGTGTGTGTTGGGGGGGGGGTGACCACAAGCCATCTCAACAACTGATTCTCAGCCCTCTGGTCCCTAAGAGAGAGAGAGAGAGAGAGAGAGAGAGAGAGAGAGAGAGAGAGAGACATACAGAGGGGAAACAGAACATGAGATGTTGAAAGCTTTACTGGAGGAGAGAGCACGGGATGGAGCCAGAGAAAGACAGAGTGTGACTTATTTCTGTGTAACAACAACAAACAACGACAAAAAAATAGCAAATGGGGAAATGAAGGTGCAAGTTCAACAGCAACAAAGTGGAAAGATAGACACACATAAAGAAAGTTTGGTATTAGTTTGTTCAATATTAGTATTGGAATCCATAAGTGCAGTGTTGTAAGACGATCAGGGAGAGCAGAGGACAGATGAGGTAGCCTAAGTGTTCATTATGATGGGGCAGGCTGAAGGAACGAGGGATAAGTATACAAATATAGGGCCTACATTATGATGTTGTTACAGTGTACTGTTGATCAGAGGTTCCCTATCACTGGTACTAGTACCGCTGGTACCCCCCCCCCCCCCCCCCCCCTCTCTGGTGGCACACAGAGGAGTCGCTTGACTGATTTGAGAACGGATTAATCACATTAGAAATATCATCAGTTGTGCTGATTAGTGATTAGACAGAGTTTTGTCAGAGCAGCAGCATTATTAGCTTTGG
Organism: Electrona antarctica; assembly: GCF_951216825.1. Lineage (NCBI taxonomy): Eukaryota > Metazoa > Chordata > Actinopteri > Myctophiformes > Myctophidae > Electrona > Electrona antarctica. Next base: position 21,439,442 of record NC_136789.1, on the reverse strand, counting down.
AATGGAACAAGAAGGGCAGGTCTACGCTCCTGTATTTTAACATCAATTATTA
>NC_136789.1:21431890-21436890 GCF_951216825.1 Electrona antarctica | reverse complement strand
TGCGTGCGTGCGTGCGTGCGTGCGTGCGTGGTGGGGTGGGGTGGGGTGACAACATCAGTGTGTAATTGTGTTGCCTCAGCGTGGCAGGGTGGCTAGAGAGATGTGGTGTGACAGGCAGGTCACAGAGCTGACCCTGAAACAGCTGGAGGACTCTAATGCTGCTCCTTTGTCACATGACCGCACCGTTGCACATTTTCACACATGCATTGAGTGAATATCCTTAACCTAGTGATACTGTAGTTCATCATTTATCTACATATGTCAGAAGTGTATATTTTCTTTATCACATTGTACTGAAGCTATATCTTCTTTATGTTTTTGCCTTGTTTATGTTTTTATCTTGTTTTGTTTAATATGTTTGTTTTTTTACTACATTTGAGAAGCAAACTAGGCCTGTAACAATCAATTATTTTCTCACAAATCTTCTTTTTGATTCGTCATACAACATAGCAAAAACATTCAAACGATTATTTGGTTAAAGTTATTTTTTATTTGATTAACTGTTGCAGCCCTAACTAAGAACAAACTTCAGCTTTAAGCTACAGGGAATGGCCATGGAGCAAGACACTGAAGCCCGATCTACATGGCCATAAGTCTTTTATCGTAAATGTTCTGTGTGTAGCTTTTTGTCCCCTAATATCCCGGTGTGTTTGTTGTGGTCATTCAGCAGTGATGGAGCGTCTAGTGAACGAGCTCGGTGGTCTGTTGAAGATGCTGGACCAGGAGGAGGTCAGCCCTGCCACCGCAGACAAGATGGCCTCCGTACGCAACCTCCTGGAGACACTGCAGCCCAAAGGTAGAGCGGATGGAGAGAGGGAAGGAGAGATTAAATTCCTTTATTTAAACTATGCTATCCCAAGAACGGTTCTTCACACACTATACAATATAGTTAAGTTCATATAATGATATTCTCACATACAGTAGGAGCTGCAGTGGCTCAAGGGTATAGAGTGGCCGGTAGAGCAGCCGGATGGGAACCGCGAGGTTCCAAGTTCAATCCTGGGCTCCCCAAGAGTTACTGTGAAAGTGTCCTTGCATGGTTTCCTCTGCGATCTGTGTATGAATGTGTGTGTGAATGGGTGAATGTATTAATGCACAATCCTTGTAAAGTGCTTTGGATAAAATACTTGGGCCCAATACTTCCATGAACATTGAACATAAGGCCAGCAATTTCGTTTTAAACTCACAGTTAATCACCTCTGGTGTATTTCTGAGCCAGGCAAACAGGCTTGAGAAACACTCATGCTGTCAATCCATATTGGTTCTCTTATTGAAAAGCCAATTCAAAACCCAACACTTGCCAACTAGCTGCAAATACAGCAACACCTAATAGGGGTGAGGCATTGATTTAGTCTTACTGTAGGTCAGGGTTAAGGCCTGGCACAGAGTTACTGGCCAGGATGCAGAAGCTCTTCTGAACTGAGGCGTGACGTCCACAGAGAGCTCTTCTGAACTGAGGCGTGACGACGAAAGAAAAAGTCTGTTGAGAAATTTTGAAACAATTTTGAAACATTTTATTTTAATCTTTTACAATTAAATTGTCTTATGGCCAACATGTTGAACGTGGTTGAAGTCAGGGATTTTCCCTTACAGAATGTCTGTGTATCTTCAAGTTCCTAGCATATTTGTGTGCACAAGGGAAATGAAGTTGGTTGTGATTCCAATCATGATATGTGACCAACAGTGGCCTCCAGTGCACAAGACAAAGCCCATGGCTTTTGTTTAGCCCAGGGATAGACATGGTAGATCCTTGTTTATCTCTCTCTGCCATATAAGGATGAAGGCGAGGATAGAAGCATGGATGTGAGAGGATAACGGGCTTTGATGCTGTAAGATCAGAATTAGAGGAATTAGAGGAAGGACAACGGTAAATGACTGTGTGTTCTTGAACAAGCAGCAAATCTCCAGCAAGCTCCCAGAAGTGGTGTTCTGTGGCTGGATCCGAACCCAGACCTCCGCCATGGAGGGAACGACAGGAAAGGAAAGAGGAATTTCCCTTTGGGATGAATGCAAACTCTAAATTAAAAAAATCACACCCGTGTGAACTGAGTGGCGCAATGTCTTATATAGCCTGATCAGCTGTGGTCACTGACGTAATGTCAGTGACGTAATGTCTCATTCCGGCCAATGAACTGGGTGACCATAGCAACCATGCTCATTTTTTGGTACGAACAGACAGACACGTAAACTAACAAAGCCAGTTGTAGGAGTGGTTTACACCACTCAAAAATCTAGCAAGCAGCTGAACTACTGTTGGGATATTATAATTCTGTTTAATTTAAGGTCAATAGACCCCACAGTAAATCGTGGGTTTGTTACAATGCAGAAAACTAAAGCTGATTCAGAAGGTCTTCTGGCTAGTCAGGGAGCGTTGGCAAACGTACCCATAAGATAAGTTGCATAACATGTCCCTGTGCTAGAGAGAGGCTTGTGTGTTTTGCTGTCTGAGATACCGGTAAGCCCACAGCTGTCCTAACTGAAAACAGCAGCTCATGGTAGGAATCGCAACAGCCTTTTATTTTCTCTGTACAAACAGAGCTCAGTCTAAAGACCAGATAAGTGTCCCCTCTTTTGAACAAACCAAAATGTTCTACATTTCAAACCAGTAAGCCAGTAATCCCCAAATCAGCCACAAATATAAACAAGGATCTAACAAGAACACAATTTGCAAAATGTGATTTCACCAATGATGGTGATAGTGGGTTTTGCGAGGCTAATTGACTAATTATTACTAATTAGATGGATTAGGAAACCGTGTACCAGGTACACTACAGAAATCTTGCTTGGCCCTCAGCACTTGGACTGGCCGGGAATTAGCATGGTGGAAGACCTTTTAACAGGTCTAGATATAAGTGTAGTCAAAGTGCACTAATACTATGTCAACAACATGTATAAAAAGTAAACTGTCCAAAATGTACATAGGCTATGTACCCTCACTGCCTCAGTAGTGTGCGTAGAATTAAGTACACACACACACACACACACACACACACACACACACACACACACACACACACACACACACACACACACACACACACACACACACACACACACACACACACACACACACACACACACACACACAGTAGGAGTCTGTTACATAATGCATGTCAAACTGGGGGTCCTTCAAATGAAGGAAGGTTGAGAATCACTGGACAACAGAATGTTCAGAAGGTGCTGATGAAGCTGTTCTCTGGGTCTGACCCGCTGTTGCAACCAGAGAGAGAGAGAGAGAGAGAGAGAGAGAGAGAGAGAGAGAGAGAGAGAGAGGTGATTTATGCGGGTGGAGGGGGGGATTAACCAAAAATAGCAGATCTACAAGCTTGTGTATCTGCTATTTTTGAAGAGATTTGGTGTGTAGACAGAAATAGTGAACAGAACAGTGCAATTGTGTAACTCAAGTCCAGTTTTCTGAGATTACCGGTCTCAGAGACTACAGTGTGTTGGTGTTTGTTTTTTCATGTTTCTCTCCTCTAATTCCTCCTCCAGGGAACGGCTCCGACGTTTACATGAACAGCTGTCTGTACAGCAACGGCACCAGCTTCGTAGAGTCGCTGTTTGAGGATTTCGGTGAGCATAAATCAATGGCGATCACAGAGGATATAGAACCACATAATGAGAGGCTCTCGCCAGAGATGCCTTATTTGTGGGCGGAAATAAACGTATAATCGCGCAGTATAATTATCGCCATATGTTATAAATATAACTGTCTGGTCTTTTCTCATCTCAGTTCATGATGATGATGATGATGATGGTGATGATGGTGATGATGGTGATGGTGAAGGTGACTAACCTTCTTGTTGCTCCACCAGACTGTGATTTGCACATGCTCAGTGCGTCCCCCGTAGAGCAGAAAGAACAGCAGAAAGAGGAGGAAGAGAAAACTCACCTGAATAAATCTGTAAGTCTGTCTGTCTGTCTGTCTGTCTGTCTGTCTGTCTGTCTGTCTGTCTGTCTGTCTGTCTGACCGCTTTAGCCCCGTTTTATACTTGAACTGAAGCTTACTGAATGAAGATCTGCTATACTTATACTAACTGTAAACAAAATCGTAATAAACATATCTAAAAGGGATAATATTGTATTCTCTGATACATTCTTCGGCTTGCAGGAGTTATCATAATATTAACAGCCTGTTTGAACCATTGGGTTTGACCTGTGGTTGTGATTGGTCGGTTCCCCAGACACCTACGGACACGCCCCCTCCTCCCGTGCCGATCACGCCACTCCCTGACGATTACTATGAGGAGGCGGTTCCCCTGGACCCTGGCTCCACCCCTCAGTACTTCAGTACCACCATGCATAGTTAGTCCACACCACACACACACAATAACATGTTTTTTTCCCCCAGTTTTTCTGGATTAACCATGTCGTGTCATCATTTCCTAACAAGAAATGTTTTATTTTGTATCTCTTGTGTTTTAGATACATTTTAATTGGGATTATTTGACTGATTATTTTAACCCACAAATCAGTAGTTGCCATTTATCCACAGATGCATCAGTAATTCTTCTTCTTCTGTCACACACACATCTCTCGTCTCCTACTCGTCTCCTCTCCTCTCTACTCCTCTCGTCTCCTCTAGGTTGCAGTACTAGTAACTCATTGGAGGATACCTACTATGAGGATGCAGATAATAATTATCCCAGGACCAAGATCAACGGTCCTCCTAAGAACTCCTGTACGTCCGTCTGTCTGTCTGTCCGTCCGTCCGTCCGTCCTTCCGTCCGTCCGTCGGTCCGTCGGTCCGTCCGTCCTTCCGTCCGTCCGTCGGTCCGTCGGTCTGTCTGTCTGTCTGTCTGTCTGTCTGTCTGTCTGTCTGTCTGTCTGTCTGTCTGTCGGTCGGTCGGTCGGTCGGTGGTATGGTAGTATAGTATTTCCAAATTTCAGTAGATTTGTATTATTATTACAAAACATGCAGTAACCACTTCAGCCCTATATACACAGTACATTTAGGTCATTCCAAATTCGGTCAAAATAGACGATCTGCAAGCTCATGC